>NC_137336.1:8218339-8268339 GCF_965287045.1 Carcharhinus amblyrhynchos | reverse complement strand
CCCAAAACACTTCAATCCCGAGGTGCTATTTTTTTAAAGAGTTATTTTTGTTTTGCCTTTTCTTTCGACTCCAAACTTTACACAGAATCCTTACAATCTCTACAGTGCAGAGAAAGAGGCCATTCAGCCCATCGTGTCTGCACCAGCCACAATCCCACCAAGTCCCTACTCCCATAACCCCATGTCTTTACCCTAGCTGGTCCCCCTGACACTAAGGGGCAATTTAGCATGGCCAATCCACCTAACCCGCGCATCTTTGGAGTGTGGGAGGAACCCATAGCACCCGGAGGAAATCTACGCAGGCACAGGAAGAATATGTAAACTTGACAGAGGTAGAGATCCAAGCTGGGAATCGAACCTGGGATTCCTGGCGCTGTGAGGCAGCAATGCTAATCACTGTGCCATTCAGGGACGGTAACTCATGATTACTTTACTAAGTTAATAACTTGACTCCTGCTGAAAAAAAAAGACATCTCATTTGTGCCTTGCACCCATCAGGACAGATACAAGAATACCAAACTAAAACGAGCGTGAATTAGTCAGGATTATTGAAAGAAATTGCAAAAGCTTCAGCAAATAACATAAAAAGGAGGAGAGTAGCTAAAGCTTTAGATGCAGAAACAGGATAAATTATCATGGAGGATAAGGAAATGGCAGACACATTGAATAAATATTAGACGCATGCCCCCACAGTAAAAGATACAAGTTACATACCAGAATTATTGGATATATAAGGGGTTCAGTGAGGAACTTATGGTAATTAACATCAGCAATGAAAAATATCGGAAAATGTAAGGAACTACAAGCCTAACTAACCCGGTGACCTGTAGCCCAGGGTTCAAAAGAGCTACCTGCAGAGATAGTGGACACACTAATTGTAATTTGCTAAAATTCAAAGTCAACTTGTTTATACAAATTAAAAGTTTTTTTGAATCTTATTGGAAATGCCAAATTTATTAGAGCTTTTTTGAGGCTGGAACTAGTCAGGTAGACAAAGGGTAAACCACGAGAAATAGTATACTTGGATTTTAAAGATTTTTTTATTTATCAGTGTCACAAGTAGTCTTACGTTAACACTGCAATGAAGTTACTGTGAAAATCGCCACACTCCGGTCCCTGTTCGGGTTCACTGAGGGAGAATTTAGCATGGCTGATGCACTCTAACCAGCACGTCTTTCAGACTGTGGGAGGAAACTGGAGCACCCGGAGGAAACCCACGCAGACACGGGGAGAATGTGCAGTCTCTGTCAGACAGTGACCCGAGGCTGAGATTGAACCTGGGTCCCTGGCACTGTGTGAGGCAGCAGTGCTAACCACTGTCACCACACCCTCCAGGGATAAGGGTCAACGTTGTGTTAGCCTTTTCAAATACTTTTCATTTCCTGACCACTGACTTTTGACAATTTCCACAGGTCCCAGTTGCTCACTGTTTCAGGAGGTAATCTTGTCTATCTTTGCTAAGTCCAAAGTGAATGGCCCCACACTGAACTCCATCGACCACAGTTAATTTTCCCCCACACACTGTGTTTATCAGTGACCCTTTAGCTTCTGGCCACTCCTCTACAGTATTTACAGTGGCACATAACATGACAAGATCAGGGTGGCTGGGGTGAGGGAGAGACGATGGCCTAGTGATACAATCGCTAGACTATGAATCCAGAGAAACTCAGCTAACGTTCTGGGGACCTGGGTTCGAATCCTGTCACAGCAGATGGTGGAATTTGAATTCAACTAAAAATATCAGGAATTAAGAATCTACCGATGACCATGAAACCATTGTCGATTTGGACCATCTGCCTGCACGGAGAACAATCCCACCCAGACCCTATCCCCACAACCCCACGTATTTGCCCTGCTAATCCCCCTGATACTAAGGGATAAATTTGGCATGGCCAATCCACCTAACCCGCACACCTTCAGACTGTGGGGGGAAACCCAGAGCACCCGGAGGAAACCCACGCAGACCCAGCATTGACAGTCGTTTGAGGGAGGGAGTTCCAAACTTCTGTCACCCGCTGTGGGTAAAAAGTGTTACTCGACGACATGCGTGAAAAACGTGACTCTAACTTTCAGACCTTGGGCAGTGTTTTACCGGCACGTCCGATCCCATCCAAGGAATGCCATTCCCCGAGCCTCGCGGCCGGGCGTGCCGGTAAAATTCCGGCCTTTGCCTATCAGTCCTGGAGCAGGATTTCCCAGTCGCGCTCGCTCCAAGACCAGAAAATCCCATCCAAGGTCAACCAACTTTTGCACAGTCCCACCACCCCCCCCAACCAACCCTGCTACGATTCCCGTGGTGGGTGGGACGTGAAAATTCCACCCCTCGGCTCCCCACCCAGCGGAAATCATTTCTCAGCAAGTCAGGGACCATCGGTGGAGACAGGCAGGGTTAACTCGCCAGAACTCTTTCATTGGAACAGCTAAGATCACCTCGGGGTTAAACATTTCCGATCAAGGTGACTTTCACTGGAACTGCTCTGATGAAAGAGTTCTGACGACAAGTGATTTCGGCCTGAAACTGTTCATTCTTGTTTATTTATTCTCGGGACATGGGCGTTGCTGGCCGCCAGCATTTATTGCCAATCCCAGTGTTTTCTGTTTGCTTTTCAGATTTCCGGATCTGTAGGCCTTGCCTCTGGGAAAGGGTTTGTCTCTATTTACCGTACCAAGTCACCGTTACATCTCGAGAACTTCAAACCCAAAACACTTCAATCCCAAGGTGCTATTTTTAAAGAGTTGTTTTCGTTTTGCCTCTTTTTTCGACTCCAAACTTTACACAGAATCCTTACAATCTCTACAGTGCAGAGAAAGAGGCCACTCAGCCCATCGTGTCTGTACCAGCCGCAATCCCATAACCCCATGTCTTTACCCTAGCTGGTCCCCCTGACACTAAGGGGCAATTTAGCATGGCCAATCCACCTAACCCGCGCATCTTTGGAGTGTGGGAGGAAACCACGGCATCCGGAGGAAACCCACGCAGGCACGGGGAGAATGTGCAAACTTCACACACTCAGTGATCCACGCCGGGAATCGAACCCAGGATCCCTGGTGCTGTGAGGCAGCAGTGCTAACCACTATGCCACCGTGCCACTCCGAGACTGTAACTCGTGATTGCTTCACTAAATTAATCGCTCAACCACTGCTGAAGAAAAAAGAGACAGCTCATCGAAGCTTTGTGCCTTGCACTCATCAGGACAGGTTCAAGGATACCAAATTGTTGGGGGTAGGGTGTTAGCGTGGATAGAGGATTGGTTGTCAAATAGGAGGCAGAGAGTGGGGGTCAATGGGTGCTATTCGGATTGGCGGATGGTGACTAGTGGGGTGCCCCAGGGGTCGGTGCTGGGGCCTCAGCTATTTACCATTTATATAGATGATCTGGAGGAGGGAACCGAGTGCAGGGTGTCGAAATTTGCTGATGACACCAAGATTGGGGGAACGGCAAATTGTGCGGAGGGTGTGGAGAGTCTGCAGAAGGATCTAGATAGGCTGGGCGAATGGGCCAGGAAATGGCAAATGGAATTTAATGTTGGCAAGTGTGAGGTGGTCCACTTTGGTAGGAAGAATGGTAGGAAGGACTATTACTTACGTGGTGAAAAACTGCAGCAGGCGACGGTGCAGAGGGACCTCGGGGTCCTTGTGCATGAGTCGCAAAAACCCAGCTTGCAGGTGCAGCAGGTGGTCAGGAAGGCGAATGGGATGCTGGCCTTCATAGCGAGGGGGATTGAATATAAAAGTAGGGAGGTCTTGCTGCAGCTGTATAGGGCATTGGTGAGGCCGCAGCTGGAGTACTGTGTGCAGTTTTGGGCGCCGCACCTGCGCAAGGATATTTTGGCCCTGGAGGGAGTGCAGAGGAGGTTTACTAGGCTGATACCGGAGTTGAGGGGATTGAGCTATGAGGAGAGGCTGAATAAACTAGGCTTGTACTCGTTAGAGTTTAGAAGAATGAGGGGAGATCTCATTGAGACGTATAAGATGATGAATGGGATGGATAGGATAGAGGTGGAGAGACTCTTCCCGCTCAAAAAAGACAGTAGGACTAGGGGGCACAGCCTCAAGATAAAGGGGAGGCGGTTTAGAACGGAGTTGAGGAGGAACTTCTTCACTCAAAGGGTGGTGAATCTCTGGAATTCTCTGCCCGTTGAAGTGGTGGAGGCTGCCTCGCTAAATATTTTTAAGAAGCGGGTTGATGGGTTTTTGATAAGAGAAGGGATTAAGGGTTATGGGGAGAGGGCGGGAAAGTGGAACTGAGCCACGACAGATCAGCCATGATCTTATTGAATGGCGGGGCAGGCTCGAAGGGCTAGATGGCCTACTCCTGCTCCTATTTCTTATGTTCTTATGTAAATTAGAACATGAGTGCGAATTAGCCAAGTTTATTAAAAAAGATTGCAAGAGCTTTAGCAAACGTATAAAAAAAGGAGGGTAGCTAAAGCCTTAGACGCAGAAACAGGATAAATTATGATGAAGGATAAGGAAATGGCAGACACATTGAATGAATATTGTCTATTTATATGTGCAAACTCCACATAGACAGTGACCCGAGGCTGGAATCGAACCTGGGTCCCTGGTGCTATGAGGCAGCAGTGCTAACCCACTGCGCCACCGTGCTGCCCATCAGGCAATTGAACATGGAGCGATGAAAATCGGGAATGTTCAAGAAGCCAGAAGCAGAATAGCAAAGGAGGTTTCACAGGCATGTTGGATCACAGGAGATCTCAGAGGTCGGGACAGGGCGTAGATTTGGAGGAAATTACAGAATTAGGAAGAAGGGCAAAGCGATGGAGACAGCAGCAATAAGAAAAGAGAAAGAAACAGGTTTGCAAGAAAGGTTGGACTCACCTGCTGTTTGAGGACTTCAATCTGTGTCAGGAGCTCAGTCCTCCTGGTGTTCATGCAGGATTCCCCGGAACTGCTGAACACAGGAGGATGTGGAGTGGGCGATTGGGCCGTTAGAGCATCTTCCAAGGCCTGTAGGGAGAAAGGGAGAAAGAGTTCCTGTTCAAAACACACCAATGACAGGAGGAAGACTGGCTGAAGTGAGGGAGAGGAGGGGAACAGGGTAAGAAATGAAGGGCTTCTGACTTGGTGGGGGGAGGGGAGCAAGTGGGGGGTGCACCCTCCCCTTAAGGCCCGGTGACCTCCAAACCTTCCTCCCCGTCTGCCAATCCCCCAAGACCCCAATTATCCCCTCTCCAGTGACCCCCCCCTCCCTGGGGTGTTCCCTGCCCTGGGAGCCCTGACATTTAAGCTCCACTCCAGGGGCAGCAGGGTGGCACAGTGGGTTAGCACTGCTGCCTCACAGTGCCAGGGACCCGGGTTCGATTCC
This sequence comes from Carcharhinus amblyrhynchos, assembly GCF_965287045.1. Taxonomy (NCBI): domain Eukaryota; kingdom Metazoa; phylum Chordata; class Chondrichthyes; order Carcharhiniformes; family Carcharhinidae; genus Carcharhinus; species Carcharhinus amblyrhynchos. Next base: position 8,263,013 of record NC_137336.1, on the reverse strand, counting down.
CGGCTTGGGTCACTGTCGGAGTGGAGTCTGCACATTCTCCCCGTGCCTGCGTGGGTTTCCTTCAGTTTCCCTTCACAGCCCGAAAGGCACGCCGGTTTAGGTGTGTTGGCTGTGCTAAATTCTCCCTCAGCGTAGCCCAACAGGCGCTGGAGTGTGGCGACCAGGGGATTTTCACAGTAACTTCATTGCAGTGTTAATGTAAGCCTACTGGTGACGCTCATAAGTAAACTTTAAACTTGAAAACTTAGTGACAGGCAACCTCTTCCAGCCCAGTGCAGCACTGTAACTGGAGGGACTGGAGATTTGCCAGCAAATCCCCATTGAGAGGCGGAAGTCCCGCCTTATCCAATCAATGCCAGTCGAGAGCGCGACGTGGCTCAGGGGGCAGAGTCCCGCTCACACCACGAACTCTGGTGAACCAGATAACATTCACATGGCCTTTTACTGAATCGACTGGAGCTCATCCTCCCCGAGTCAGAGACCGGATGACTGGGGAAACTGAGCCAAATAAAGAGACAGCCTGGCACGGCGGCACAGTGGGTTAGCACTGCTGCCTCACAGCGCCAGGGACCCGGGTTCGATTCCCGGCTTGGGTCACTGTCTGCGTGGAGTTTGCACGTCCTCCCCGTGTCTACGTGGGTTTCCTCCGGGTGCTCCGGAAGCTGTGCTGGTTAGGTGGATTAGCCATGCCAAATTGGGGATTTAGCAGGGTAAATATGTGGGGTTACGGAAATAGGGTGGGATTGTGGTTGGTGCAGACTCGATGGATCAAATGGCCTCCTTCTGCACTGTAGGGATTCTAAGATTAGCACTGCTGTGCGGAAGGCAGGGATGGCAAAGTGTTAACGTTCTACTTTCCTGTGGGAGGATCGAGCCTGTGCTAATCCGAGGCCCGCAGGGACACTCCATAACTCACCTTGTTGAGGCGCTGGATTTCTTTCTCCTGGTATTCCCTCTGCTTGGTCAGGGGTTGGAGCTGGTTCTGCAGACACTGGTTCCTCTGCTTCAGTTCCTTAATTTCACCAAACACTTTTCCTTTTCACTCTGAGGGGAGAAGTGGGAGAGAGACAGGGAAAGATTTCTCGGTGGAATCTGCCATCATTGGAGATCGAAATGGAGTAGCCTCTCCGTCGCAGCAACCCCACCCCACCCACCCCACCCCACACCTCCCCTACCTCCACCCCCATCAGACAGAGCCAATAGCCGTGTGACCCAGAGACGGAGAGAGAGGAAAAACCCGAGAGTCAGGCGACCATCAGGGCCGTTCGACCCGGAAAATCCAGGAGAGCAAAAAAGGGAACATGAAATAAGAACATAAGAAATATTATTTCTCTGGAATTGTCTACTTTGGAGGGTTGTGGATCCTCCACCATTGATTTAAGGCTGAGATAAGATGGATTTTTGGGGAATTAAGGGACACGGGGACTGAGCGGAAAAGTAGAGTTGAGATTGAAGATCATACAGTGCAGAAGGAAGCCATTCAGCCCATCGAGTCTGCGCCGATCACAATCCCATCCAGGCATACCCTCACACATTTTACCCTAATTAGTCTCCATGATACCTTGGGCAATTTAGCGTGGCCAATCCACCTAACCTGCACATCTTTGGACTGTGGGAGGAAACTGGAGCACCCAGAGGAAACCCACAGACACAGGGAGAACATGCAAACTCCACACAGACAGTGACCCGAGCCGGGGATTGAACTCAGGTCCCTGGCGCTGTGAAGCAGCAGTGCTAACCACTCATAGAATCCTATAGTGCAGAAAGAGGCTATTCGACCCATCGAGTCTGCGCCAATCACAATCCCATCTAGGCCCTATCACCACATCCCTACATATTTACCCACTAATCCCTCTAACCTATACATCCCGGGACACTAAGGGGCAAGTTAGAATGGCCAATCAACCTAACCCCCCACGCATCTTTGGACAGTGGGAGGGAAACCCAGGCAGACATGGGGAGAATGTGCAAACTCCACACAGACAGTGACCTGAGCCGGGATTCGAACCCAGGTCCCTGGAGCTGTGAAGCAGCAGTGCTAACCACAGTGCTACCGTGCCGCCCATGCTGGTATTGAATAGTGGAGCAGGTTTAAGGGTTTACTCCTGTTCTGATATATTTTATGCTCTCCTGTGCGACGCAGACTCACGGACTTTGTACCTCTCCATTTTCGATCTTTGATTTTGCCAACAGCAGCATCTTGTCAAAGTCCTTCTGTTTCTCCTCGCAGCCGTTCTCTCGGTCGTTCAGCTCCCTCTGAGCTGTGGCCAGTCGCTGTCTCAGAGTCACTATCTGATTTCACACAAGAGAAGATTGGTCAGAATCCGGGGAGACGTTGCGATCCTCACTCGATTCATTCTCGACAGTTCCACTGTTGGCACAGATCTGATGGGCTGAATGGCCGCCTACTGATTCGCCACGAGATCTGAGGCATGGTGGGAATTTTCAAACCCAGAACATCACAACTGGTGACAACACAGAGAGACCGCCATTCGGCCCACCCTGTCCATGCCAGCCCTTTGGAAGAGCGGGTCCCACACAGCCCTGCCTGGCATTTCCCCAGCTCCCTTTTGGAGGAAATTATTATTGAATCTGCCCCCACCCATCCTGCCAGGGATCGTAGCATCCCGCTGCCTCGGAAAAGCAGCCGGCATAATCAAGGACCCCACGCACCCCGGACATTCTCTCTTCCACCTTCTTCCGTCGGGAAAAAGATACAAAAGCCTAAGGTGACGTACCAACCGACTCAAGAACAGCTTCTTCCCTGCTGCTGTCAGACTTTTGAATGGACCTACCCCGCATTGAGTTGATCTTTCTCTACACCCTATGACTGCAACATTACATTCTGCACTCTCTCCTTTCCTTCTCTATGAATGGTATGCTTTGTATAGCACACAAGAAACAATACTTTTCACTGTATGTTAACACACGCGACAATAATAAATCAAATCTTACACCAAATTCACTTCGCTCCCCCCCCCACAACCCCATTTCTCACCCCCCCCCCCCCCACAACCCCATTTCCGCTCCCCTGGCTCTGGTCCTCCTGCCAATTTTCTTAAATCTCCCGCTGGAATCAGTCTCTCCTGATTTTGCTTTCAAAAGAATATCTCCATTTTGAAGGCAAAAGAGAAAATGCTGGAAAATCTCAGCAGGTCTGGCAGCATCTGTAAGGAGAGAAAAGAGCTCCCGTTTCCAGTCCAGGTGACGCTTTGTCAAAGTTTTATAGCTCGCAAGAAACAATACTTTTCACTATATCCCAATACATGTGACAATAATAAACTAAATCTTTAACCAAATTCACATCACTCGCCCCACAGCTATTTGTCACAACATCTGGACTCGAAACGGCAGCTCTTTTCTCTCTGTACAGACGCTGCCAGACCCGCTGAGATTTTCCAGCATTTTCTCTTTTGGTTTCAGATGCCAGAATCCACTGGAATTCACTTTCTTCCCTTCTGAAGGCCTCCAGTGAGCTTGTCTGTCCCAATCGGAACAATCTCTGCTTCTCCCGTCGCTACACAAGCATCAGATTCTGTGGATTAAAAGGCAGCGGAGAGCGTGGGGGAGGGGGCGGCGGAGAGCGTGGGGGAGGGGGCGGTGGAGAGCGTGGGGGAGGGGGCGGTGGAGAGCGTGGGGGAGGGGGCGGTGGAGAGCGTGGGGGAGGGGGCGGTGGAGAGCGTGGGGGAGGGGCGGCGGAGAGCGTGGGGGAGGGGCGGCGGAGAGCGTGGGGGAGGGGGCGGCGGAGAGCGTGGGGGAGGGGGCGGTGGAGAGCGTGGGGGAGGGGGTGGCGGAGAGAAGGGGAGGGGCGACGGGGGGAGGAGGGGAGAGGCGGCAGGGAGGTGGAGTGAGGTTCCAGAGAGGGGGAATCTGTCCCAACTCGAGCAAAGCCACAGGGTGCGATCTGACCAGCCGTTCACGCCACACTCCCGCTGCAGCGCGGACGGAGAATTTGGCACTCAGCCAGATCCCCATTCACTGCAGCGGGATGGGAAAATCCCACCGGCTTTGAACGTTCTAACATTCCGAACACAATCTCGGGAAGCGTCAGCGGAGTTTTCCTGCTAAACACTCCCATCTAGTGGTAGGCAATGGAACTGAACTTCTAGAAATAATTCCCAGTTACATCCACCCAGCATCTATAAAGTAATAACTCCCCCCCCACCTCCCCACTGCCAAAGTGTTCATTAAACAGAATTTGATCTTTAGTTTAATTCATTTATAGGGTGTGGGTGTCACTGGCTGGGCCAGCATTTATTACCCATCCCTAATTATCCCTTAATTGACTGGCATTTCAGAGTTATCCGTATTGTTCCGGATTAGGCCGACTTCCTTCCCTAAAGGATATCGATGGGTTTTTACACAATCAATTCATTTCTTTTTGCTTTTTAAGCTGAATTCAGATTTCACTTCCTGCCTTGGTGGGATTTGAAGCCAGCTCCCCAGAGCATTAACCCTGGGTTACCAGCCCCTGGCCACTCTCACCCAGATAGTCAGGGTGGGGGAAAACATGGATTTTCTATGAAGCGATTGCGGAGAGGGATTGGGAAAGGGCCTGTATTGTAGGGAAACAGTGAGGCTTAACCAGTAACTGGTGGATTGTGAGAGAGATAATGGGATTGATGGGGTGGGGGGGCAGAAAGCCCATCAATGCCTCTACTTTCTCAGAAGACCAAGGAAATTTCACAGCTTGGTATGGGCTCCTGCTCTGCCCAAGACGGCAAAGAAACTACAAACTGTTGTGAACGTAGCCCAGTCCATCACACAAACCAGCCTCCCACCCAGTGACTCTGTCTACACCTCCCGTGCCTCGGGAAAGCGACCAGCATAATTAAGGACCCCGCGCACCAATAATAAATCAAATCAAAACCATCTCCTTTCACCTAACACAGAAACACAGGACTTGGGAGCTGCAGGAGGCCATTGGGCCTGATCAGTCTGTTCCAGCCTTCGATAAGATCATGGCTGATCTGGCTGTGGTCTCAACCCCACTTTGCCGTCTGACCCCCACCTTAACCCAGGACACCTTGTCTGTCAGAAACCTCTCTCTCTCGGCCTCGAGTAGATTCCACCCGTTAACTCTGTTCCCATCCCCACAGACGCTGCCAGACCTGCTGCACGTTTCCAGAACTTTCTCTCTTTCTTTCAGACTCCCAGCACCCGCAGTATTTGGTTTCTGTGAATCTTTTATCTCAGCCCGGATAATAACGGGCTGCTTTTCCCTCCTTTCCCAATTCCCAGAGGAATCGCGAGCCCTTTACGGTTTTACCTTTTGCTCGTATTGCTGCTTCATACTCCGGAATTGCTGATCCCACTGTTTGTTCACCTCCAAAAGCTAGAAATTAAACATTAGACCATTAGAAACAAAAAAACATTCTACAAGAAGCGATGACAGATAAATGTTAAACAGAGCGAGTGAGAGAGAGAGAGAGAGAGAGAGAGAGAGAGTGCAAGAACCTGGGCCAGAGAGTGCAGGTGAGGTCAAAGAGCGAGGTGACAAGTAAGAGCAGGGAGAGTGAGGGCAACAGGGCTCAGCCGAGCAAATGAGAGAGACAAAGCGACAGAGTGAGTGGGAGGACCAGCCACAGAGCGAGGGAGAAGGGGAGAGGGAGAGAGACACAAACATACGCAAATGTGTAAGCACACACATGCACAAGTGCATGCACGGACGGGCACACAGACACACATAACTCTGGCAATGCTGACCTCTTTTCGCTGCTGTTCCAAGGCTGTGACTTTCTTTTCCATGCCTCCAATACATTTTTCTCACTGGATCCCTGCTGTTCAGTTGTTTTTGAAGTCATTAAAACAAGGAAATATCCATAATTATAAATTACCAACGTATTTCATCATACAAATCACTAATCTGTGATTAAGTACATTGGTCATGCTAAATTCTCCCTCAGTGTACCCGAACAGGCACCAGAATGTGGTGATTAGGGATTTTCACAGTAACTTCATTGCAGTGTTAATGTAAGCCTACTTGTGACACTAATAAATAAATAAACTTCTACTTTTAACTGTGTTCAAGGGAAAATCCAACACTATCAGCACAGAGTAAAGCTCCCTCTACACTGTCCCCATCAAACACTCCCAGGACAGGTACAGCACGGGGTTAGATACAGAGTAAAGCCCCCTCTACACTGTCCCCATCAAACACTCCCAGGACAGGTACAGCACGGGGTTAGATACAGAGTAAAGCTCCCTCTACACTGTCCCCCATCAAACACTCCCAGGACAGGTACAGCACGGGGTTTAGATACAGAGTAAAGCTCCCTCTACACTGTCCCCCCATCAAACACTCCCAGGACAGGTACAGCACGGGGTTAGATACAGAGTAAAGCTCCCTCTACACTGTCCCCCATCAACATCTCCCAGGACAGGTACAGCACAATGAGTACTCCCTCATTGTATGACTCTCTTATGGTAGTCAAATGCCTCATCATCTAATTATGAGAACATAAGAACATAAGAAATAGGAGCAGGAGTAGGCCATCTAGCCCTTCGAGCCTGCCCCGCCATTCAATTAGATCATGGCTGATCTGTCGTGGCTCAGTTCCACTTTCCCGCCCTCTCCCCATAACCCTTAATCCCCTCTCTTATCAAGAACCCATCAACCCGCTTCTTAAAAATATTTAGCGAGGCAGCCTCCACCACTTCAATGGGCAGAGAATTCCAGAGATTCACCACCCTTTGAGTGAAGAAGTTCCTCCCAACTCCGTTCTAAACCGCCTCCCCTTTATCTTGAGGCTGTGCCCCCTAGTCCTACTGTCTTTTTTGAGCGGGAAGAGTCTCTCCACCTCTATCCTATCCATCCCATTCATCATCTTATACGTCTCAATGAGATCTCCCCTCATTCTTCTAAACTCTAACGAGTACAAGCCTAGTTTATTCAGCCTCTCCTCATAGCTCAACCCCCTCAACTCCGGAATCAGCCTAGTAAACCTCCTCTGCACTCCCTCCAAGGCCAAAATATCTTTGCGCAGGTGTGGCGCCCAAAAATGCACACAGTACTCCAGTTGCGGCCTCACCAATGCCCTATACAGCTGCAGCAAGACCTCCCTACTTTTATATTCAATCCCCCTTCGCTATGAAGGCCAGCATCCCATTCGCCTTCCTGACCACCTGCTGTACCTGCAAGCTGGGTTTTTGCGACTCATGCACAAGGACCCCGAGGTCCCTCTGCACCGTCGCCTGCTGCAGTTTTTCACCCCGTAAGTAATAGTCCTTCCTACCATTCTTCCTACCAAAGTGGACCACCTCACACTTGCCAACATTAAATTCCATTTGCCATTTCCTGGCCCATTCGCCCAGCCTATCCAGATCCTTCTGCAGACTCTCCACACCCTCCGCACAATTTGCCTTTCCCCCAATCTTGGAAATGTCCTTCTCTACACATACGCACCTCCCCTCCCCCCCCACCAGGTTGCCGCTTCACGCTCTCATCTGAGCCTGGAAAAATTTATCAATTTTGCTTCCAATTTCCACCCCTCTATCACCTTCACATCCCTGACACTTCCCTTCCTTGACCTCTCGGTCTTCATTTCTGGTGATAGGCTGTCCACTAGTATCTATTACACATCCACCGACTCCCGCAACTTCTTTGACTTCAGCTTTTCACGCCTCAACACCCTGTGAGGACTCCATTCCACTCTCTCAGTTCCTTCATCTCCGTCGCATCTGTTCTGATGATGCCACTTTCCAAAATAGCACTGTCAACGTGTCTATTTTTTCCTCAGTTGTGGTTGACAAGGCTCTCAGCCGTGTCTGACCCAACCCCTGGGCCACTGCTCTCACCCCCTCCCAGAACCAGGACAGGATCTCCCACGTCCTCACTCTTCACCCCACCAAGTCCATGCCACCTTTCCCACGCATTAACCGAAGGTGCAGTACCTGCCCCTTCACCTCCTCGCTGCTCACTGTCCCAGGGCCTAAACACCCCTTTCAGGTGGAGCAGCACTTCTCGGGCACCTTGTTAAATCTGGCCTATTGCATTCGCTGCTCCCGATGTGGTGCAGTCTACACCGAGAAGCCGGACGTAGACTGGGTGACCACTTTGCTGAACACTCTCGTTCCATCTGCAAGCTGGACTCAGACCTTCTGGTCACTTCCAACTTCAACACCCCACACCCCCCCTCACCTGTCCACGTGTGTGTCCTTGGCCTTTTGCAACGCACTAGTGAACCCCCAACGCAAACTGGAGGGACAGCACCTCATCTTCCACAGCCTTCCAGACTGAACACTGAGTTCAACACTTCCAGGCCATCTCCACCTCCACTGATTTTATTTCACTTCTTCTCTTCACCTCATTCATCCATTTTTAATCATTTTTCATTCTCATTTTGCCACTTCTCCAATCTCACTCACCATCTTCTGCCCTCGCCCTCCTACAGGGCAATTGCCACATTCCTCAAGTAGCCCCTTAACCATCTGTACCTGCGTTCTGTTATTCATACGTTCTGATCTCTTAATGCACGCTTTTAGCACCTTCTTAGCCTTCTTCATAAGAACATAAGAAATAGGAGCAGGAGTAGGCCATCTAGACCTTCGAGCCTGCCCTGCCATTCAATAAGATCATGGCTGGTCTGAAGTGGATCAGTTCCACTTTCCCGCTTTCTCCCCATAACCCTTAATTCCCTTGTCTATCAGAAATCTATCTACCCGCGACTTAAATATATTTAGCGAGGCAGCCTCCACCACTTCAACGGGCAGAGAATTCCAGAGATTCACCACCCTTTGAGTGAAGAAGTTCCTCCTCAACTCCGTTCTAAACCGCCCCCCTTTATCTTGAGGCTGTGCCCCCTAGTCCTACTATCCTTTCTAAGTGGGAAGAATCTCCCTACCTCTACCTTATCCATCCCCTTCATTACCTTATATGTCTCTATAAGATCCCCCCCTCAGCCTTCTAAACTCCAACGAGTACAGACCCAGTCTATTTAGTCTCTCTTCATAGGCCGACCCCCTCATCTCCGGTATCAGCCTAGTGAACCTTCTTCGTCATCATTTACATTCTCTTTGTCTAAATATAGCTCCCTACCCTCACAGTACTTTTTTTATTCATCCATGGGACATGGGCATCACTGACTGGCCAGCATTTATTGCCCATCCCTAGTTACCCTTGGAGGGCATTTGAGAGTCAACCACATTGCTGTGGCTCTGGAGTCACATGTAGGCCAGACCGGGTAAAGATGGCAGATTTCCTTCCCTCAAGGACATTAGTGAACCAGATGGGTTTTTCCGGCAATGGTTTCATGGTCATCGGTAAATCGTTAATTCCAGATTATTTTTATTGAATTCAAATTCCACCACCAGGATTTGAACCCAGGCTCCCCAGAACGTTAGCCGAGTTTCTGGATTAGTAATCTAGCGATAATCCCACTATAGGCCATCACCTCCCTAATAAATCTTGTCTGAATTTCTTTGCTCTCAGCTCTGAGGAAGGGTCACCCAGACTGGAAACGTTGGCTCTATTCTCTCTCCGCAGATGCTGTCAGACCCGCTGAGATTTTCCAGCATTTTTCTGTTTCGGATTCCAGCATTCCTGAATATTTTGCCTTTAGTTTATTACAGCACGGGGTTAGATTCACAGTACGTTGGGAAATTTTGGAAAATTTAGCCAGCTCTTCACTCCAGCAAGTCCTCACTTGATTAAATTCCTGAAATATCTTTACGTGAATGACGGATTCCTGGAGAAATTGATGTGAAGCCATTCCTTCTCCAGAAAAATCAGGACAAGTTGTAACACTGAAGCTTACAAGTGAAGCACAGCACATCCCAATAACTTCAGAAATGTAATACACCGTTCGAAATACAATCGATAAACACAATTACATCCTTAAATAAAATTTACAGCACTCACCTCAGTACCAGGCTCCATCTAGAGGCGGGCCTTGGTCAGTGCGGGCGACGCAACTCCTGACTCCCTGCAGTGACCAGCCCCTGCCACCAGACGGAGAGGGCAGCACTGAGCAGGAGCTCAGAAGGGCAGCCGGAAGTCGGGAGGCGCTGGGGAGCAGATCCCGATTGGAGTCAGGGTAGATCTGAGGATGGGGTGGGGCAAGAGCAGGGGAGGGGGCTTGGGGAGTCATCAAAAAGGTTTTGGTGGGGGGGGTTGGCGGGAGGAGGGGCAGTGTGAGTCGGCAAGGGTCATTGTCTGACCACTGTCTCATTGCTGTTTGTGGGATCTTACTGTGCATGATAACGGTTGCCAGGTTTCCTGCATTGCAACTTCACAAAATAAACAGTAACGGTCACAATAACACTTGAGGAACCTCCCGAGGTTGCTGGTGCCACAAAAATGCAATTTGCTAGTGCAGGAATAGGCGTGGGCGAGTGCAGAATGTTCTGGGCCTGTGGATTACTCACCTGTTGCAGTGCAGCTCCTTCCAGTAATCTGTCCGGCAGCTCGTGTTTCGAGGCAGCCTCGAATACAGGGGCCTGCGGGACCCCCTCTTTCTGCTCCATCTTCTCTGCCACCAATTTCTTCAACTCCAAATTCTCGTATCTGCAGTGGGGGGGGGGGGGGGGGGGGGGGGGGGGTTGGAAAAGAGCAAAATTGAAGAGATTCTTGGGGCATCTGGTCACCCCACGCCATCCGCTTGGCTTGTCAGAAGGCTGCAGAATTCTGCGGGGGGAGATGGAGATTCTGATATAAGGCCATCGAGGTTTGTGCTCCCCCAGTTGGCGTGGCCTTTCCCACCACCTGTCCCGGGCTGAGGGAGTGCTGCACTGTCAGAGGTGCCGTCTCCTGGATAGGAAGTTAAAGCCAGCCCCTGTCAGCTCTCAACGAGAAAGGTCCTCATGTCATTATTTCCCGGGAGAGCCTGGAGATTGACCCCTTGGGCTCTGGACCACATTTACCCCACATCTCACGTCACAAACACAGATTCTCTGGTCATTATCGCATCACTGTTTGTGGGAGCTTGCTGTGCACAAATTGGCTACCGTGTTTCCTACATTATAACAGTAACAACACTGCAATCACGGAGCTGTTACGGTGCAGAAGGGGGACACCGGGTCTCCGAATGCAAAACTCAGTAAGTCCCACTCTCCTGCCCTCTCTCAGGAGCACTGAACATTCACCCTTTACAAATAACTGTCCAGTTCCCTTTCAAAACCCCAATGGAACCTGCCCCCAACCACACTCTCAGGCAGTGCATTCCAGATCCCAACCACCCTCAGTGCAAAATAGCTCGTTTTCATATCAGTTTTGCTTCTTTTACCAATTGCTCGAAATCTGCGGCCTCTCCTTCTCGCTCCTTGCACCAGTGGGAACAGTTTCTCCCTTTCTACTCTGTCCAGATCCCTCAATAATTTTGAGTATCTCTCTCGAATCTCCTTTTGGCTTTTTTGCTCTCCGAGTGGAACAGTCCCAACCTCTCCAATCTCTCCTCTTAACTGGGGTTTCTCATACCTGGAAACATTCTTGGAAAGCTCTTCTGCATTCAAATCTTAAGAAATCTGTGGTGCCCGGAACTGTCCACAGTATTCCAGCTGAGGTCCAACCAGTGTCTTGTACAAGTTCAGCATAACCTCCTTGTTCTTGTATATATACCCCTATTATACTCTGTACCCCTATTAATAAAGCTCAGGATACTATACGCTTTATTAATGGTTCTCTCCACCTGTCCTGCCACCTTCAATGATCTGTGTACATATTCACCCAGTTCCCTCTGCTCCTACACCCACTTTATTGTCAAACTCAATATTTTATCTTGCGTTTCCATGCTCTTACCACTAAAATTAATCACCTCGTGAATCATTTCTCTAAATTGAACTTCATCTGACCTTTCTCCACCCACTCCACCAAATTGTCCATGTCCGTCTGAACTCCTGCACTGTCCTCCTCGTAAGAACATAAGAAATAGGAGCAGGAGTAGGCCACCTAGCCCTTCGAGCCTGCCCCGCCATTCAATAAGATCATGGCTGATCCGAAGTGGATCAGTTCCACTTACCCACCTGCTCCCCATAACCCTTAATTCCCTTAACGATCAGAAATTCCTCATTCTCACAACTTCCAAGTCTTGTTTTGTCTGCACATTTTCAAATTGTGCCCATGTATGCCAAGGTCACAGTTGTTAATACCACAAAGAGCCAGAGTCCCGACACTGACCCACCGCAAACCTTCCTCCAACCCAAAGAACATCCATTCACCCAGTCCAAAGATTAGATGGATTGGCCATGCTAAATTGCTCCTTAGTATCAGGGGGACTAGCTAGGATAAATGCATAGGGTTATGGGAATGGGGCCTGCGTGGAATTGTGGTCGGTGCAGACGGAGTGGGCTAAATGGCCTCCTACTACACTGTAGGATTCTATGATTCTGCTCTCTGTTCCCCGTCACTTGGCTCATTCCAGATCCATATCTCTTTTGTCCCATGAGTTCTAAGTTATGAGTAAGTCTGATGAGTGATGCTGTATCAATGCTCTTTGGAAATCCACATACACCACATCAACAGCACTGCCCTCATCGACCCTCTATGTTATCTCTTCCTCCAGCAACTTCACTCAACACAATTTACCCTCAAGAAATCCAGAGCTGCTTTCCTTAAATCAACCTAAAAACTTGTCCATCTGACAGTGACTCTTATCCCAGGTTATTGGCCATTTGTTTGGCTGGATAGACACTTTGGGCTTTTGGAGATGGTGGAAGGTTTTCGGGAAATGGATGTTTCAGCCTGTCCACGTACTTCATTTTCTCCATCATTTGATTCTTCAGATTGAGGTCATCCTCCAACTTCTTGCGAAGGTCTTCATTTTCGTTCTGTAGCTGTTCACAGAGAGTCTGAAACAAGAGAGAGGGGGAGACAAGAGAGAGGGGGAGAGAGGGGGAGACAAGAGAGAGAGAGAGAGAGGGGGAGACGAGAGAGAGAGAGAGAGAGAGAGAGGGGGGGGGACAAAAGAGAGAGGGGGGGGAGACAGAGAGAGAGAGAGAGAGGGGGAGACGAGAGAGAGAGAGGGGGGAGACGAGAGAGAGAGAGAGGGGGAGACGAGAGAGAGAGAGAGAGAGAGGGGAGACGAGAGAAGGGGGGGGAGATGAGAGAAAGAGAGAGAGAGAGGGGGAGACAAGAGAGAGAGAGAGAGGGAGACAAAAGAGAGAGAGAGAGAGAGAGAGGGAGACAAAAGAGAGAGAGAGAGAGAGGGAGACAAGAGAGAGAGAGAGAGAGAAGGAGACAAGAGAGAGAGAGAGAGAGAGGGGGAGACAAAAGAGAGAGAGAGAGAGGGGGAGACAAAAGAGAGAGAGAGAGAGAGGGAGACAAAAGAGAGAGAGAGAGGGAGACAAGAGAGAGAGAGAAGGAGACAAGAGAGAGAGAGAGGGGGAGACGAGAGAGAGAGGGAGACAAAAGAGAGAGAGAGAGAGGGAGACAAGAGAGAGAGAGAGAGAGAGAGAAGGAGACGAGAGAGAGAGAGAGAGGGGGAGACAAGAGAGAGAGAGAGAGAGAGAGGGAGACGAGAGAGAGAGAGAGAGAGGGGGAGACAAGAGAGAGAGAGAGGGGGAGACAAGAGAGAGAGAGAGAGGGGGAGACGAGAGAGAGAGAGAGAGAGAGGGGGGGAGACCAGAGAGAGAGAGAGAGAGAGAGAGAGAGAGGGGGAGACAAGAGAGAGAGAGAGAGAGAGAGAGGGGGAGACAAGAGAGAGAGAAAACCATCAGCCCATTTACAATCTCACAGCATACAATCAGCACAGCATTGCTCAGATTCTCCCCCACACACAGTCCAATCCCACTGCCTTTCAATGATATTCTTATTTCTAAAGCAACCATCCCCATTTAAAATCTCAAACTATAAAATATCTTTAACAGAGTGAAATATCCCAAGGTGCATCACTGGAGTGATTATTAAACAAAATATAAAATCCAGCCAAGCCCCACAGCACCCTGACTCGGGACTATATTCCTGTTCCTTCACTGTTACTGGGATGGCACTGCTGCCTCACAGCGGCAGGGACCCGGGTTCGAATCCCGGCTTGGGTCAGTGTCCGTGCAGAGTTTGCACATTCTCCCCGTGTCTGCTGGAGTGGGGCAACTAGGGGACCTTCATTGCAGTGTTAATGTTCGCCTACTTGTGACACTAATAGATTTTAAAAGTCCTGAAACTCCCTCTCAAACAGCACTATGGATGTACCTACACCACATGGACTGTGGTGATTCACGAAGGCAGCTCACCACCCCACGCTCTCCAGGGCAATTAGGAATGGGTAATAAATAATGGCCAGCCAGTGATGCCCTCATCCCAATAATTAATTTAAAAAACAGACCCCCAGCAATGTGGTTGACTTTTAACTGCCCCTGAAATGGCTGAACAGGGTACTCGGTTCAAGGGGCAATTATGTAGGGGCAACAAATATTGGGTCAGGGAGGGAGTGAGGGAGGGGATGTGAGGGCTGGGGAGGGGGTGAGGGAGGGGATGTGAGGGCTGGGGAGGGGGTGAGGGAGGGAGGGGCAGGGGAGGGGGTACCTGTCCTGGGAGTGTTTGATGGGGACAGTGTAGAGGGAGCTTTACTCTGTATCTAACCCCGTGCTGTACCTGTCCTGGGCGTGTTTGATGGGGGGACAGTGTAGAGGGAGCTTTACTCTGTATCTAACCCCGTGCTGTACCTGTCCTGGGAGTGTTTGATGGGGGGACAGTGTAGAGGGAGCTTTACTCTGTATCTAACCCTGTGCTGTACCTGTCCTGGGAGTGTTTGATGGGGACAGTGTAGAGGGAGCTTTACTCTGTATCTAACCCTGTGCTGTACCTGTCCTGGGAGTGTTTGATGGGGGGACAGTGTAGAGGGAGCTTTACTCTGTATCTAACCCCGTGCTGTACCTGTCCTGGGAGTGTTTGATGGGGGGACAGTGTAGAGGGAGCTTTACTCTGTATCTAACCCCGTGCTGTACCTGTCCTGGGAGTGTTTGATGGGGACAGTGTAGAGGGAGCTTTACTCTGTATCTAACCCCGTGCTGTACCTGTCCTGGGAGTGTTTAATGGGGAGACAGTGTAGAGGGAGCTTTACTCTGTATCTAACCCCGTGCTGTACCTGTCCTGGGAGTGTTTGATGGGGGGGGGACAGTGTAGAGGGAGCTTTACTCTGTATCTAACCCCGTGCTGTACCTGTCCTGGGAGTGTTTGATGGGGACAGTGTAGAGGGAACTTTACTCTGTATCTAACCCCGTGCTGTACCTGTCCTGGGAGTGTTTGATGGGGGGGACAGTGTAGAGGGTGCTTTACTCTGTATCTATAGTGGGAGTGTTTGATGCTGAAATGGGAAATGTTTAAATTATGCACTGTTATCACTAATCAATGCCCCAGCAGAGTGAATGCTGCCCCCTACCTGTAGGATGGTGGTCTTGTACTCGTTCTTCTGCACTTTGGAAGAAAGGCGGTTGAAATCGACAGCCATTCTGCCCAGGTGGGCTAGCAGCTCCTTCCTGTTGGTCTCCTCAGCGAACAGGCTCAGTGAGCTCTCCAGTCGCTGCAGATGGACAGACACATTTCCATCTTCAACTGCCAACTTCTGCAGCACGTCCTGAATCAGGGAGGACAGAGGACAACCAATCACAGTCAGACCTGGACAACAACAACAACAACAACTGGCATTGATATAGCACCGTGCTGCCCAAAAATTTGGTGAGAGATTGCCAGCAAGGACTGTCTTAAAAGGAGGAAAGCTCGGTGGAGAGATGTAGGCTGGGAGTTCCAGAACTCTGGACCAGGCAGCTGAAGTCAAGGCCACCAGTGGCGGAGAGATTAGATTTGGAGATGTGTAAGAGGCCAGGATTCGAGGAACACAGAGATCGGAGAGAGTTGGGAGTTGGTCACAGAACCCGAGCACGATCATGGGAGGATATGAAAACAAGGTGAAGAATTTTAAAATGGAAGTGTTGCCAGACCGGGAACTCCCAGGTTATCCAGCAATCCAGGATAGCATTCAATCTCCCGACTTAAATATTTTTTATTACCTCGCTAAATATTTTTAAGACGCGGGTTGATGGGTTTTTGATAGGAGAGGGGATTAAGGGTTATGGGGAGAGGGCGGGAAAGTGGAACTGAGCAGCGACAGATCAGCCATGATCTTATTGAATGGCGGGGCAGGCTCGAAGGGCTGGATGGCCTACTCCTGCTCCTATTTCTTATGTTCTTATGTTCTTAACTCCAAATCTCCTTGTTTTGTTACTTTTCATTCCTTCGATTTTCCAAGTTCGGCCGCTCCACTGAAAGGTCGCGTGGACATCCTGTTTCTCCACGTATCCTGGCCAGCTCGCTTCTCCTCACTCGAGTCCCGACTCCTGCCTTGATGGCGATAGGAACAGGTGGAGGCCATTCAGCCCCTCAAACCTGTTCTACCATCCCGTCAGCTTTTGGCTGATGTGTATCTGAACTCCATGGTTAAGATACTTCGGATTGGCGACCTTTAACCCTCTTGTCCCAACAAGAATTCGTCAACGAAATTTTGAAGTGTTCAATTAACCAGTTTTTTTGGGAGGTGGGGGGGTGGGGGGTGGTGGGGGGGGAGTGAGTTCCAGATTTCCATGCCCCTTTGGGTGAAGATTCCTGACAAACTGAGCAGGCCATGTCTGTAACTGCCTCGGAGTTAACTCCGACCAATAAAAGTTGGGCTTCCAAGGCTCCTCTGACAACCTCCAGATGTTCAAAAGCACCTTACAGCCAATGACGCGCAGTCACCGTTGTAACGTGGCGGGCATTGCGCGCACAGCAAGATCCCACAGAACAGCAATGCGATAGTGATGCTGGTTGGGGGGGGGGACAAATGCTGGTTCCACCGGGTAGCACTCCACTCGCTGTGTGCGCCTGCCAGCCAATGTAGTGTAAAGATGCCTGGCAGAGCAAGGGTTAACGGACTGGAGAATTGTACCACCCACAGTATAATGCAAGGAGCCACATGGTAATAGACTTGGGGAACAGACTGGAAGGAACATGGGAGCAGCACCATGCCTGCCAGTAACTCGGACCTGTACATAGTTAAGGATCACCAATAAATAATTAATGTCTAAACTTACAAGTCTCATGATCTTACCAACGAGGCACCAATCCAACCCAATAACACGCCTCTTCGGCCAAGAAAAGGGGGGGGTAAAATTAAATTAGGTCTATCCAGGAGGGCAGACAAGGCTGAAGTTTAACCCCGCAGCCAAAAGACAGCACCTCCGACACTGCAGCATTCCCTCAGTACTGGCACGAGAAGGCGGCAGCCTAGATTGTGATCAGCTGCGATGCCCACTGCAGTCAAAGAGCCAGCCAAGATTCACGTATTGATTCTGACTGCTATAAAAGATGCTGGTAAAGTGTAATCGCCCCAAAGGAAGGGAGAGAACAAGCGTCCCGCAAGAAGATAATTAAATAAAAACTCCCGACTGAAATTTTAGTTAGCAAAATCCGCTGATGTTAATCAGAATCCCTGCTTTTGGGTTGGAAACCATGATTAAATCCTGCAGACACAGGGAGGGAGAAGGTGAAGAGGACTGTAATCAGAGGGAGGTCCCTTTATAAATCGCCCTCCCCTCCCATTGCCGTGTTGCTTCATCTTGGGAAATTGCGTGACCCAGATGTGTAACATAATCACTCATAACTGGTGACCTTCATGACTCACCAGTTACGCAAAGACAAAATTCCCAGAACTGCCCCAACCTATTTCAGCCAAATAGTCAAATGTCTCAAGACCGGCAATCGGCAGCTCGAGAAAAGGAAAAAGAAACACCAGTACAAGAACACGCGTTCCTGTAGCGTCGCTTCCCGACCCACAGGACATCCCAGAGGTTTAATCGTGCAGTTCAGGGGG
Source organism: Carcharhinus amblyrhynchos (assembly GCF_965287045.1). Taxonomy (NCBI): domain Eukaryota; kingdom Metazoa; phylum Chordata; class Chondrichthyes; order Carcharhiniformes; family Carcharhinidae; genus Carcharhinus; species Carcharhinus amblyrhynchos. The sequence continues at coordinate 8,245,236 of NC_137336.1, read as the reverse complement.
GTGGGGGGTCCAAAGCAGCTGGACAGCAAGTGAACAGAAGGTGGAAGTCAACAGATTAAACAGTCAAGTCGAGGAACAAATGTTACAGGAGGGAGGAGACACAAAAAGACAAAATGTGCATTAAATCTGGAGTAAGTGCTGGAGATAAGACTCAGCGTTATCAGGCATCAACAAATGAGGAGAGGGAGAGAGAGAGAGGAAGACAAATCAATGAGACTTATTTAAAATCTGACCCAAAAACTGACCTTATAGAAACAGAAAAGATTATGAAGGGAATAGACAAGATAAAAGCAGGGAGGTTGTTGGCGGGTGAAACCGGAACTAGGGGACACAGCCTCAAATTAAGGGGGAACAGATTTAGGATTGAGTTGAGGAGGAACTTCTTCACACAAAGGGTTGTGAATCTGTGGAATTCCCTGCCCAGTGAAGCAGTTGAGGCCACCTCATCGAATGTTTTTAAGGCAAAGATAGTTACATTTTTGAACAGTAAAGGAATTAAGGGTTCTGGTGAGCAGGCGGGTAAGTGGAGCCGAGTCCATGAAAAGATCAGCCATGATCTTATTGAACGGCAGAGCAGGCTCGAGGGGCCGAATGGCCTACTCCTGCTCCTATAATCTAGAACCCTACAGTGCAGAAAGAGGCCCTTCGGCCCATCGAGTCTGCGCCGACCACAATCCCACCCAGGCCCTACCCCCAAATCCCTACATATTTTACCCACTAATCCCTCTAACCTAAGCATCCTCGTACACTAAGGGGCATTTTTTTTTAAACATGGCCAATCAACCTAACCCGCACATCTTTGGACTGTGGGAGGAAACCAGAGCACCCAGATGAAACCCACGCAGACACTAGGAGAATGTGCAAACTCCTCACGGAGAGACCTGAGCCGGGAATCGAACCCAGGTCCCTGGAGCTGTGAAGCAGCAGTGCTAACCACTGTGCTACCGTGCCGCCCCTAGTTCTTACGTTCTTAACTGCAGTTAATACAGTGGAACTTGGTGAAACTACTACAACCGGGGAGAAGGTACTCAGTAAACTGAAAGGTATAAAAGTCCCCAGGACCTGATGGTCTACACCCCAGGGTGTTAAGGGAGTTGACAGCAGGGACAGTAGATGCAACAGTTATGATATTCCAAAATTCCCTGGATTCCGGAAAGGTACCGGGGGAACTGGAAACACGCTTATGTTAAGCCCGTATTTAAGAAGGAAGGGAGAGAGACAAAAAATGGGAAACTACAGAGCAGTCAGCGTGACCTCTGTGGTGGGAAAGTTGCTGGAGCAAGTCATTAAGGAGGAGGTGACTGAACATCTGGAACAGCAATGCTCAATTCACCAGAGTTAGCACGGTTTTGTGAAGGGCAAGTCTTGTTTGACAAACCTGCAAAAGCTCTGAGGATGAAACCAGCAAGGTAGATTTGATTTATTGTCACATGTATTAACATACAGTGAAAAGTATTGTTTCTTGCGCACAACACAGACAAAGCGTACCGTTCGTAGAGAAGGAAAGGAGAGAGGGCAGAATGTACCGTTATAGCTAGGGTGTAGAGAAAGAGCAGCTTAATGCCAGGTAAATCCATTCAAAAGTCTGACAGCAGCAGGGAAGAAGCTGTTCTTGAGTCAGCTGGTACGTGACTTTTGTATCTTTTTCCCAAAAGAAGAAGGTAGAAGAGAGAATGTCCAGGGTGCATGGGGTCCTTAATTATGCTGGCTGCTTTACCAAAGCAGATGGAGTATAGACAGAGTCAATGGTTGGGAGGCTGGTTTGTGTGATGGATTGGGCTACATTCGTGACTTTTTGTAGATCCTTGCGATCTTGGGCAGAGCAGGAGCCCATACCAAGCTGTGATACAACCAGAAAGAATGCTTTCTATGGTGCATCTGTAAAAGTTGGTGAGAGTCATAGCTGACACGCCAAATTTCCTTGGTCTTCTGAGAAAGTAGAGGCGTTGGTGGGCTTTCTTAACTATAGTATCGGCATAGGGGAACCAGGGCAGGTTGTTGGTGATCTGGACACCTAAAAACTTGAAGCTCTCGACCCTTTCTCCTTCGTCCCCATTGATGTAGACAGAGCCATATTCTCCTTTACACTTTCTGAAGTTGATGACAATCTCCTTTGTTCTGTTGACACTGAGATTTGATTTGATGTATTATTGTCACATGTGTTGGGATACAGAGAAAAGTATTGTTTCTTGCGTGTATACAGACAAAGTATACCGTTCACAGAGAAGGAAACAAGAGAGTGCAGAATGTAGTGTTATAGCTAGGGTGTAGAGAAAGATCAACTTCATGCAAGCTAAGTCCATTCAAAAGTCTGACAGCAGCAGGGAAGAAGCTGTTCTTGAGTCAGTTGGTACATGAGCTCAAACTTTTGTATCTTTCTCCTGATGGAAGAAGGTGGAAGAGAGAATGTGGGGATTCTGTAGATGTGATCTATCTGGATTTCCAGAAGGCATTTGATAAGATGCCACAAAACAGACTGATTCAGAAGCTTAGATCCCAGTGGGGTTGGGGTAGAGTAGTGGGTTGGATTGAGGATTGGCTTAAGGAAAGCAGAGGGTTGAGATAAATAGGTCCTTCTCCAGTTTGCGATCTGTAACCAGTGGGGTCCCGCGGGGTTCAGTTCTCGGACCACAACTACTTACAATCTACTTCAATGATCTACAAAGAGGGATAGAGTGTAACAGAGCAAAATTTGCTGACAACACAGAAATAGGCTGTGATGAGGAGATAACAAGTTTACAAATGGATATTGACAGGCTAGGGGAATGGACCAGAATCTGGCAGATAGAGTTTCATGCGGATAAAGTTAAAGTTATCCATTTTGGCCTGAAAAATAAAGGGGCAAATTATTATTTAAATTAGAAACAGATTCAAAAGACTTCTGTGCAGAAGGATTTGGGTGTCCTTGTGCATGATTCTCAGAAAGCAAGGAGACAGGCAGAATGTTGTAAGGAAGGCAAATGGAATCTTGGCATTTATTGCAAAGAGTCTAGAGTATAAAAGTAGAGAAATGTTTTTTACAATTGTATAAGGCATTGGTGAGACCGCACTTGGGGATTGTGTTCAGTTTTGGTCACTTTCCTGAGCGCCGCACTGTCAGTCAGAGGGTCAGCGCTGAGGGAGTGCTGCACTGTCAGAGGGCCAGTGCTGAGGGAGTGCTGCACTGTCAGAGGGTCAGTGCTGAGGGAGTGCTGCACTGTCAGAGGGCCAGTAATGAGGGAGTGCTGCACTGTCAGAGGGTCAGTACTGAGGGAGTGCTGCACTGTCAGAGGGTCAGTGCTGAGGGAGTGCTGCACTGTCAGAGGGTCAGTGCTGAGGGAGTGCTGCACTGTCAGAGGGTCAGTACTGAGGGAATGCTGCACTGTCAGAGGGCCAGCGCTGAGGGAGTGCTGCACTGTCAGAGGGTCAGTACTGAGGGAGTGCTGCACTGTCAGAGGGTCAGTGCTGAGGGAGTGCTGCACTGTCAGAGGGTCAATGCTGAGGGAGTGCTGCACTGTCAGAGGGCCAGCGCTGAGGGAGTGCCGCACTGTCAGTCAGAGGGTCAGTGCTGAGGGAGTGCTGCACTGTCAGAGGGTCAGTGCTGAGGGAGTGCTGCACTGTCAGAGGGTCAGTGCTGAGGGAGTGCTGCACTGTCAGAGGGTCAGTGCTGAGGGAGTGCTGCACTGTCAGAGGGTCAGTGCTGAGGGAGTGCTGCACTGTCAGAGGGTCAGTGCTGAGGGCGCGCCGCACTGTCAGAAGCTAAAGCGAGAAAGAATGTCCAATGTCCCAAAAGAATGTTAAAGAATATAAGTAACACTCACCACAGCTTCTTCTTCCTTTGTCTCTTTCTTGTCATCTGGACTCACCACTTCAAACTCAGAGGATGAACCCTTTGGAATTAAACAACTGTATTTACAACCAATTCTAAACCATCGTCAAAAGTACTTGAGATGGAATGAACTTCATTCACTGCCAGGTGGAGGGACTGAGATAGGGAATTCTCTTTAAATACATACCCAGTTCCTGATGGAATTATACCCAAGAACGCACTGCCGGAGGGGCACAAACAAGGACAGAGGTCATCGTGCCTGTGCTGTCTCATCAGGGAACGGGAGCAGGAGCAGACCATTCGGCCCCTTGAACCTATCCCACTACTCAATCTGATCAGGACTCACCTGCACTTTCCTGCTCACTGCCCAAATCCCTCGATTCCCTTAAAGCCTAAAAACTGGCTTTAATTTTAAAAATATTCATTCAACATTGTGAAGGCACAACTTACATTTGAGAGCAGGTTGACATTTAGAGTTACATTCATATAACTTCAAAGACAGAGATGCCAAAGCAGTCACAGATGTTATCATTGAAGAAGGAAGCTCGAAGATTTTGATGGGAGCTGGAAGCTTGTGTCACACTTGTTACTGAGACTCATGATATATAAATACCGGCATGTATTTGTGTTCCATGAGAAATCTGGCAGTCTATTCTTAGCAACCAGCTCTCGCAAAGCTCTGGAATAAAAGCCAAAGCTTTGAAATAAAAACCACTATATTTTGAGTCACTAACAGTCTCAGAGTTATTATTTCACCTACAACACCAACAATCGGTTGTCATTGTCACCATTATTGATACTAGCTCCCAAGTCCAGGTTTTACGAATTGAATTTTAACTCCAGCTGGGGTGATCTGAACCATCCATGACCTCAAAGCATTAGACCCCAAAGCATCTGAATTACTCATCCAGTGACATTATCACCATCTCCCCCTCAAAATTGTAGGATTCCTGGCTCAGGTCACTGTCTGTGTAAAGTTTACACATTCTCCCCATGTCTGCACGGGTTTCCTCCGGGTGCTCCGGTTTCCTCCCACACTCTAAAGAACATAGAACATAGAACACCACAGCACAAACAGGCCCTTCAGCCCACGAGTTGCGCCGATCACATCAACACCTATCTATAACCCCCAATCCCATAAAACCCCATATACTCATCCAGAAGTCTTTTAAAAGACCCCAGCAAGTTCGCCTCCACCACCACTGACGGCAGCCGATTCCACTCACTCACCACCCTCTGAGTGAAAAACTTACCCCTAACATCACTTCTGTACTTTCCTCCCCGCACCTTAAATCTGTGTCCTCTCGTAGCAACCATTTCAGCCCTGGGAAATAGCCTCTGAGAATCCACCCTATCCATTCCTCTCAACATTTTATAAACCTCTATCAGGTCGCCTCTCAACCTTCGTCTCTCCAGGGAAAAGAGATCCAGCTCCCTCAACCTAACTTCATAAGGCATGCCTCCCAGTCCAGGCAACATCCTTGTAAATCTCCTCTGTACCCTTTCAATAGCTTCTACGTCTTTCCTATAGTGAGGCGACTAAAGATGTGCGTGGATTGGCCACGCTAAATTGCCCCTGAGTATCCATGTGATGTTCAGTTAGATGGATTCGCCATGGTAAATATGTGTGGGGTTACAGGGAGAGGGCAGGGAAGGGGCCCTGGATAGGATACTCTGTCAGAGTTGGTACAGACACTATGGATCAGATGGCCTCTTCTGCACCAACTGTGGTCTATGATTGTAAGATTAGACCCCAGGCCTCATCTCCTTGTGGAGTACAAAATACAAAGCCTCCCTCTCCACTGTAACAATAATGTTGTTCCTTGGCAAATATGTGAGTTACACATTTTGATGGATAGGCTCAGGAGAGGTGGGGTTAAGGCCCATGTTCCCTTCCTGCCTTCACTATCATTTAATCACCTTTGGCCCTGACCTCTTTCCAGTGAGCTGCAACAGCTAACAAGATCTCCAAAGCAGAATCACTATTTGTGGAGTTTGATTTCTCTTTCAAAGAGAGAGAGACTCGGAGCAAGGAGTGAGGCCCAAGTACACAGGTCACTGAAAGTGTGGAGAAAGTAGTCAAGAAGGCATACAGCATGCTTGACTTCATCAGCCAGGGCACTGAGTTTAAAAATTGGCAAGTCACGTTGCAGCTTTACAGAACCTTAGTTAGGCCGCACTTGGAATACAATGTTCAATTCTGATCGCCACACTTCCAGAAGGATGTGGAGGCTTTGGAGAGGGTACAGGAAAGATTTACCAGGATGTTGCCCTGGTATGAAGGGCATTAGCTATGAGGATAGGTTGGAGAGACTTGGTTTGTTCTCACTGGAATGATGGATGTTGAGGGGCGACCTGACAGAAGTCTACAAGATTATGAGGGGCATGGACAGACTGGATAATCAGAAGCTTTTTCCTAGGGTGGAAGAGTCAGTTACTAGGGGGCACGGGTTTAAGGTGCGAGGGGCAAGGTTTAAAGGAGATGTACGGGGCAAGTTTTTTTTTTAACACAGAGGGTGGGGGGTGCCTGGAACTCGCTGCCGGGGGAGGTAGTGGAAGCAGATACAACAGTGACTTTTAAGGGGTGTCTTGACAAGTACATGGGGTGAGAAGTGGGGAGAGTTCTGAGGGCCAGAGGCCCTGGCAAAGAATGAGATGGGAAGTTGGGGCAGTTGGAACTAGAGAGGGAACTCAGACGCTCAACCCCCAGAGTATCAAGAGAGCAGAAGCCGCTGACCCTCAGAAGGGGTCAATACTCACGCTGGATGAAGGCTTTGTTTCAGTCTTGATTTCAGGCTCCAGTTTGCCAACTTTCTCTAAGTCACATTGCTGCTGACTGCCAGAACCTGGATGAGGATCTACAGCAAGAAATTGCTCATTAACTTCACGCTCTCACAAATAAAAATCCTTACGTGACTTAGCCTTTAAAATCATTCTGTATATAATGTTTGCCGCACAGAACGCTTCACGGAAAGGTTCCCTCTCCCGGCTTCGCTTGCCCCTGCTGTGTGGGGACGTGTCAGTCCTCCCACAGACGGGAGAGTGGAGAGTTCGAGTCCAGGGGTGGGGAACCTCCGACTGGGCTACACGTTCATTCAGGCCAAAGGGTTAACCTGGCCAATGAAATCCCGGGCAAAGTAACTGCGTGTGAACAGATAATAATTTCAAAGTGGAGGGCGAGGTGGGGGAAACAGACTAAAATAAGTCAAGGCAGGAAACCCTCAGGCTACAAGACTAATTTGAGTAAATCCTGAGGATGTGTCATAGAATCCCTACAATGCAGACGGAGGCCATTAGGGCCATCATGTCAGTACCAGCCACAATCCCACCCAAGCCCCATTCCTCCAACCCTTCATATTTACCCTGCTAATCCCCCTGATACCAAGGTTAATTTAGCATGGCCACTCAAACCAACCCGCACGTGGGCGGCGCGGTAGCACAGTGGTTAGCACTGCTGCTTCACAGCTCCGGGATCCTGGGTTCGATTCCCAGCTCGGGTCACTGTCTGTGTGGAGTTTGCGCACTCTCCCCGTGTCTGCGTGGGTTTCCTTTGGGTGCTCCAGTTCCCTCCCATAGTCCAAAGATGTGCGGGTTAGGTTGATTGGCCATGCTAAGAAATTGCCCCTTAGTTTCCAGGGATGCGTAGGTTAGAGGGATTAGTGGGTATAATATACGTAGGGATATGGGGGTAGGGCCTGGGTGGGATTGTGGTCGGTGCAGACTCAATGGGCCGAAGGGCCTCTTTCTGCACTGTAGAGTTCTATGATTCTATAATCTTTGGAGTGTGGGAGGAAACTGGAGCACCCATAGGAAGCCCATGCAGACACGGGGAGAACATACAGACTCCACACAGTCATAGAATCCCTGAGTGCAGAAGGAGGCCATTCAGCCCATTGAGTCTACACCAACCACAATCCTACCCAGGCCCTATCCCCGTAACCCCTCATATTTACCCTGCTAATCCCTCTGACACCAGGATTAATTTAGCACAGCTAATCAACCAAACCCACTTATCTGGACCCTTGTCACTAAAGACCAGACCCAAACCCAGGTCCCCGCTGCCGTTGCTTTTCATTTCATACCTTGTACGTCACTGGCCAGTGCTGGGCTATTCACATCCCAAGATGATAAACTTGCCGACTTCAGGCCATCCTGCCGGACTAGTTCCTCCACCTTCCGTCGGAGCTTGCAGGCTTCAGCCTGAGATTCCTCCAGCAGGTTACCTGGGGCAGAGGAATAGTTCACAAGGTTCACTCACACACATAGCTCCGGGGGAGAGGCAGAGGAAGCCATTCAGCCCATCGACCGCATCCCTCCCACAGCACACTCTCCCCCATCACGGACTCCATGCCCAGTCATTTAACCTCCTCCCACATCCTTGGTACGATCCCAGAATCACTCGATCCTGGAGTCAACTCCACTCTCCTGCATCCTCTGCAGATCCCTGGATTCCCACAGGTGTATCCAAAGCGTCGGGAACAAGTCCGGGGGGGAAACTAAAGAGAACGCTGGTCTTCATTTCATGGACAAGGGAGTAGGGGTCATGCTTCAGTCATACAAACCGCTGGTTAGACTCAGAGTCACTGAACAGTTCTGGACACCAAGAAAAGATACAAGGGCCTTGGAGGATGCACGGTGTACACTTACCAGAATAATACCTGGACTACAAGGATTAAATTACCAGAGACTTTAAACAAACTAGGTGTGGTACTCCCTGGAATTTCAAAGGTGATGTTCTGGGCTATACGCGAGTCCAGAGCCACAGGAATGTTATTGACTCTTAACCGCCTTCTGAAATCATAGAATTCCTACAGTGCAGAACTAGGCCACTTGGCCCATTGACTCTGCACTGACAACAACCCATCCTATCCCCCTAACTCCATATTTACTCTGCTAATCACCCTGACACTATGGGGCAACTTAGCATGACGTGGAGATGCCAGCATTGGACTGGGGTAAACACAGTAAGAAGTCTCACAACACCAGGTTAAAGTCCAACAGGTTTATTTGACAGTAAATGCCACAAGCTTTCGGAACACTGTTCCTTCACCAGGTGACAGCGTTCCGAAAGCTTGTGGCATTTACTGTCAAATAGACCTGTTGGACTTTAACCTGGTGTTGTGAGACTTCTTGCTGCAATTTAGCAGTGGCCAATCAACCTAACCCACACATTTTTGGACTGTGGGAGGAAACCGGCGCACCTGGAGTAAACCCACGCAGGCACGGGGAGAATGTGCAGACTCCACACAGACAGTGATCCAAGGCCAGGGAATCGAACCCAGGTCCCTGAAGCCGTGAGGCAGCAGTGCTAACCTCTGTGCCACCGTGTCGCCCCATGAAACATCTGCTGCAAGCCACTCATTTCAAAGGCGGTTAGGGGGTGGGCAATAAATGCTGGCCTTGCCAACATAAGAATAAAGAAATAAATGCAAGATCACAGCCCAACAGGATTCTGGCCTCAACATCCTCCCAGTATCTTGGCCTCTTGCCCAACTGTGACCGCAGCTGGTCAGCCATTTTATGGATGTACCTTAAGCTACCAAGACTCTGAACCCTTGAATAAACTTGCCGGGATTTCTGACCTCTCTAGCACACCCTCTCCTGCACTAAGCTGCTCCTTAATACCCAGTCCTTTGCCTAAGCACCCACTGGTCTTGGCTAGCACCTCCTTATGTGGCTTGGTGTTAAATTTTGGTTTGTAATGCTGCTACAAGGCACACCACACTGGGATGTCTTAGAGCATTATATAATCTAGTTGTTGCAGTTTTAATCTTAATTACTATTTTATGGTAAACCAGCAAAGTCTGTGGCTGGATTTGCTCCTTTAATACAACAGTAAAAGTATAAAGATTTGTTGTTTTCTATTATTTTCTATTTCTTTCTATTGCGAGGGAGTGGGGGCGGGGTTAAATCCAGTGCCTCCACCTGTATTCCTCCATCATTCCCATTGGCCTACATCAGAACAAAGCCCTCACATCTTCAGTGGAGCTAAGGATGAATTTACACACTGTGGAAGGGTTAATATTCCCAAAGGAAATCCCTCCATGGGACGGGCAAGCTGGGCGAACGAAAGAAATACGCAAAAACAGGCCATTCGGTCCCATGGCCCCATACTCTGTACAAGCATCCCGCCTCCCTCATCAACTCAGTCTACCAGCAGAATCTTCTAATCCTTTCACCTTTAAAGATATCCCTCAAATACATCCATACCATCCACCTCCATCACTCCCAGTGGTACTGAGTACCACATTCTAACCACTCTCAGGGAAAGGAATAACTCCCAAATTCTCTGATGGACTTACTACTGACTTGTTTATATTTAGGATAAGATTGTGAAAAGACCACAAGAAGAAGTAGTGAGTTCCTTAAAACAAAAATAGCTCACTACTGGGGTACATTGTGTGTGTGTGTGTGTGTGTGTGTGTGAGGGTGCAGTGTTTGATGGGGCACAGTGTGTGTGTGTGTGTGTGTGTGTGTGTGAGTGAGTGTGGGGAATTGGATGGGGTACTCTGTGTGTGTGTGAGGGGGAGATGGGGGGTGGTGGGGAGTTGGATGTATAGACAGATCCCAGCATCTCTTGCAGTTACGCTCACACCCAGCAGATGTCACTCCACCTTGTCCGGAGTTCAGTTGAGAGTCTAGATGTTGCTAAGTATCAGAACTAAAATATCACAAGAACCATTCTCCAGAGGCATCGTTACCTAAGCTTCTCAAGCCTTTCATCCGCTCCTTCAAGACATGGTTTTCTTCCACCAGTTGCTGGTAGGAAATGGAACTGGGGTCGTCTTCTTTGCTGCTGCCTTTCGATTGTAAAGGTCCACTCCCACCAGGGTCATAGATACGGTAGGGTAGCCGCCTTTCCATCATGTCTCCCTGTTCTTCATCCAGATCAACACCTTCACCTCACTGCAATCAGACACACTCCGTCAGTTTCAGCAACGCAACAGGATTCTAATCAAACTGGGCCTTGGATCCTCCTGGCAATTAATAAACACACCCATCCACCTCCCCACCCTCACACTGTACCCCATCCACCTCCCCACCCTCACACACAGACACTGTACCCCATCCACCTCCCCACCCTCACACACACACACACTGTACCCCATCCAACTCCCCACCCTCACACACACACACACTGTACCCCATCCACCTCCCCACCCTCACACTGTACCCCATCCACCTCCCCACCCTCACACACAGACACTGTACCCCATCCACCTCCCCACCCTCACACACACACACACTGTACCCCATCCAACTCCCCACCCTCACACACACACACTGTACCCCATCCACCTCCCCACCCTCACACACACACACACTGTACCCCATCCACCTCCCCACCCTCACACACACACACACTGTACCCCATCCACCTCCCCACCCTCACACACACACACACTGTACCCCATCCACCTCCCCACCCTCTCACACACACACTGTACCCCATCCACCTCCCCACCCTCACACACACACTGCACCCCATCCACCTCCCCACCCTCACACACACACACTGTACCCCATCCAACTCCCCACACACACACACACACACACACACTGTACCCCATCCACCTCCCCACCCTCACACACACACACACTGCACCCCATCCACCTCCCCACCCTCACACACACACACTGTACCCCATCCAACTCCCCACACACACACACACACACACTGTACCCCATCCACCTCCCCACCCTCACACACACACACACTGTACCCCATCCACCTCCCCACCCTCACACACACACACTGTACCCCATCCACCTCCCCACCCTCACACACACACTGTACCCCATCCACCTCCCCACCCTCACACACACACACTGTACCCCATCCACCTCCCCACCCTCACACACACACACAGTACCCCATCCACCTCCCCACCCTCACACACACACTGTACCCCATCCACCTCCCCACCCTCACACACACACACACACTGTACCCCATCCAACTCCCCACCCTCACACACACACACACTGTACCCCATCCACCTCCCCACCCTCACACACACACTGTACCCCATCCACCTCCCCACCCTCACACACACACACACACTGTACCCCATCCACCTCCCCACCCTCACACACACACTGTACCCCATCCACCTCCCCACCCTCACACACACACTGTACCCCATCCACCTCCCCACCCTCACACACACACACACTGTACCCCATCCACCTCCCCACCCTCACACACACACTGTACCCCATCCACCTCCCCACCCTCACACACACACTGTACCCCATCCACCTCCCCACCCTCACACACACACACAGTACCCCATCCACCTCCCCACCCTCACACACACACACTGTCCCCCATCCAGCTCCCCACCCTCACACACACACACTGTCCCCCATCCAGCTCCCCACCCTCACACACACACACTGTACCCCATCCACCTCCCCACCCTCACACACACACACACACACTGTACCCCATCCACCTCCCCACCCTCACACACACACTGTACCCCATCCACCTCCCCACCCTCACACACACACACTGTACCCCATCCACCTCCCCACCCTCACACACACACACACTGTACCCCATCCACCTCCCCACCCTCACACACACACTGTACCCCATCCAACTCCCCACCCTCACACACACACACTGTACCCCATCCACCTCCCCACCCTCACACACACACACACTGTACCCCATCCAACTCCCCACCCTCACACACACACTGTACCCCACCCACCTCCCCACCCTCACACACACACACACTGTACCCCATCCAACTCCCCACAGGTCTCCTATTGAGAACAGGACAAGCACTGTCCCGTTGGGACGTGTGATGTACTGCAGGATGGACACCAGATAAACCTGGATGGAGTTAGTTTTAAATTTAGCTGAATTCTCTAAGGGCCCAGGTTAGATTTGAACTGCTGCTCTGTGGGTACTGTCTTGCACTGTATCCAGAGTTTTGCTGCCTCTGCCAATACGGCACGTGTTAAATCACAGCTCTGTTTCTGAAGATGTTTAGTTATATTTGGTGTTGGAAAGATTGATGGGACTGGCGCGAGAGAATGCTGCATTAGGTATTAATATAACAGGTTGAGTACAGACCAGTTCACTGCATCGAACTGCCTTCACAAAACGAGAAATAACCACAAGCACCGCCGCAGGAAATCTGATTCTCAAATGACACAGCAACACCAGAAATAGGAGCAGCAGTGGGCCATCTGGCCCGCTACTCAATTAGATCATTTCTGATCTGATCATGGTCTGAATCCCACTTTTCTCTCAGTCACAGCCAACAACAGCATCCCCTGCCCCGCACCACCCCGTCCATATCACTTGATTTCCCCATTGATCAAAGAAAGCCCATCAATGCCACTACTTCCTCAGAAGACTATGGAAATTTGACATGTCCACTACGACTCTCACCAACTTTTACAGATGCACCATAGAAAGCATTCTTTCTGGTTGTATCACAGCTTAGTATGGGCTCCTGCTCTGCCCAAGACCGCAAGGAACTACAAAAAGTCGTGAATGTAGCCCAATCCATCACACAAACCAGCCTCCCATCCACAGACTCTGTCTACACTTCCTGCTGCCTCAGCAAAGCAGCCAGCATAATTAAAGGACCCCACGCACCCTGGACATTCTCTCTTCTACCTTCTTCCTTCGGGAAAAAGATACAAAAGTCTGAGGTCACCGGCTCAAGAACAGCTTCTTCCCTGCTGCTGTCAGACTTTTGAACAGACCTACCTCGCATTAAGTTGATCTTTCTCTACACCCTAGCTGTGAGTGTAACACTACATTCTGCATCCCTGCTTCCCTTCTCTATGAACGGTATGCTTTGTCTGTATAGCACGCAAGAAACAACACTTTTCACTGTCTGTTAATACATGTGACGATGATAAATCAAATCAAATCAATAAGCTGGAGTTATTCAGCCTTGAATATGTTCAGTGAGCCAGGCTCTGTCTAGGAATGAGGTGCACAGGGTAAGAGGGCTCTGTTGGAGAATCGGTGTGGACTCAATGGGCCGAATGGCCTCCTTCTGCACTGTGAAGCGATTCTATGATTCTCACGTAACTTCTGGAAAATTCTGTTGAAGAAAGGTGGTTTCAAAGTCTAGTTTCTCCCCGGGACATCGGAGGTCGATCCAACTCCGGGAGATTCCCCGTCCTTTAGGCAGTCCCTTCGAGTCGAGGCTGACTTGCTTCCTCACTAAAGAGGAGTCCTGAGGTGATTGAGGAGTGCAACGTGAAGCCAACAGTCTGTGTCACAGTTGGGGCACACAGCTGGTTGGAGGGGCAGGTGGGTAGGGTGACTGGGTGAGTCGGGGTGGGGTGCGGTGCCCGGCTGGGTGGGGGTGAGTGGGGTGCTCAGGTAGACGGGGTGCCTGGATGGTTGGGTGGGGGTGGGATGCCTGGGTGGTTGGGGTACCCGGCTGAGTGGGGTGCCCAGGGAGGTAAGGGTGGGTAGGGGTGCCCAGCTGCGTGGGAGTGCCCAGAAGGGTGGTGTGCGCTGGTCAGTGGGAGTGCCCGGGTCGGCAGGGTGGACAGTTGGATGGGGATGGACAGTGGGGGTGCCCAGATTTCCACACTGCAGCTCCTCTCGTCGTAGGCACTTGGCACCAGCTTGCTCTCCGCGTTGAAACGCAAGGTATTCTGTTCCGGGAAGTGTCTGGGCTGTTACCCACCCCGTCTCTAAGAGTGAAAGCTATTCCCCTAGAAAGAGCCTTTGGTTGGAGTCCCGCTCGGGCCCCAGATGTGGCTCAGTGGGAGTGCTGTCACCTCTGAGTCAGCAGGTGGTGGGTTCAAGTCCCACTCTGGAGCCCACACTTCAGCCAGACAGTGCCTGGTGCTGCATTGAGGGAGCGCCCGGACCCACACACTCAGAGCTGCTTACGTCAGAGTTTCCCACGCTCTGGTTCCACCTCCCGCAGTAATTACTGTGCCTCACTAAATAACAAAATAACCTGACTGTCACTGAAACTAATTAGTCACCATTAGAAACGCCAGCACCCACTGCTGCTGAGTAACAAACACAGGGGGAACTGAGGACAAAACTCAGCGCAAAAGGCAGAGGAGAGAAATCAGTAAACAACGCAGGCGGGAGCCGTTCAGCCCGTCACGGCTGTGCTAGCTCTTTAGGGGGGGGAAATCAATCCCCCTCCCCTGTATTTGGGCGTTTATCGAATTCCTTCCTGAATCAAGCCATTTTGGAATCTGCTCCCCTCACTCTTTTCATTCGGCACGTTCCAGATCACATCGCACGGGCGGGATTCGCCAGTCTCGCTGGCAGCGCAGCCCCTTCCCGTGGGTTTCCCAGCAGCGTGGGGCGTGGCTTCAATGGGGAATCCCACTGACAGCGGCGGGACTGGAGAATCCCGCAGCCAGTACACAGGTGCCACCTCCCGCTGCCAGGAAACACGTGGCTGGGGGGAGACTTCCCCCCAATGTTTCTTTGCGTCGCCTCTGCTTCTTTTGCCAATCTTCACCAACATGTAACCAGACGGTACACTTTGAAACACAGCCTAACGTCTCACTTAACGGTGCTGCCACTGGTCATCACAGAATCCTAGAGTGCAAAACAGGCCCTTTGGCCCATCGAGTCTGCATGACGTACAAAATGACCTGACTTGCCTCTCTAATCCCACTTGCCGACACTTGGGCCCATAGCCCTGAACATTACGACGTGCCAAGTGCCAATCCAGGTACTTTTTAAAGGATGCGAGGCTTCCTGCCTTCCTGGCCCTCCCAGGCAGCGCGTTCCAGCCCCTCACCACCCTCTTGGCAACAGAGAGACAGCCCAACCGTGATCTAACCAAACGGCAGAACAGCCCCCTCCCCCAGCCTGACACGGGAATGGGTCCCCCGCGAGTTAACAAATGGGTCCCACTAGTGAGTGTACACAGCCTGAACAGCTCAGGAAACCGGTGCCGCAAAGAAAATCCATTTATAAAACTGTACCTCTCCAATATTTGATTCACATCGTACTGATGTGACTTCAGCTTCTCAGTATTTACAAAGTGCTCAGTGCTGGGCAAAAAAGAGAGAGAACCAACTGGGAATCCGGAAGCTGATTCAGAATTGACATTCTCTGCCCTCTGGTTTATACCACGCGAGAGAGATGGCAGCGTCGGTGCCACAGGAGGTTATTCTGGGCCTGCCACATGGCACTGACTCAGGCACCCCATAACCAGCCTCTGTACTAACATCTGAGGCTGGTGCCAAAACTGGGAGAGCTTTCCCAGGCTGGTCAAGCGACAGTCTGGTCTGGTTACACTCACTGAGTTATGGACAATTCCCCTGCCGCCACCATCACCCTCCCTGGGTATGCCTAGTCTCACTGGCCGGACAGACCCAGCAGAGGCAGTGTGGGGCGCAGTGGTACACAGCCAGGAAACAGCCACTCCACATCCCTCGTTTTTGCCTGACGTCAAGTCAAACATGGGCAAGGAAACCTCCTGTCGATTACCATCTCGCAGCCTCCCTCAGCTCCTCCAGGTTGAATAGCACCGAGGGTGGCAAGAATGTCCTCTGGGTGAGGGGAACTTTCTCCTCACCCACTGTGGCTTGGTAGCACCGCTACTGATCAAGGTGATTGGGTTCTGAAGGATGTTCCTGCAACACTGGGTCTGCAGCAGGTACTAACAAGAGGGAAAAACTAACTGTACCCCGTCCTCAGCAGCCTACCTGGCACAGATGCATCTGTCCACGCTCATATCAGAGGCACCTTGTGGAGACAAAGTCCCATCTTCGCATTGAGGATACCCGCTGTTGTGTACCCTCCATCATACTGTGTGGCACCACCACCATGCTAAATGGCATGAACCTTGAATAGATCTAGCAACTCTAGATTGGGCATCCATAAGGCACTGTGGGGCCATCAACAGCAGTGGAACTGTACTCCAGCACAATCTACAACCTCATGGCCTGGCATGTCCCTCACTCAACCATTACCATCAAGCCAGGGGGTCGACCCCGGTTCAATGGAGAGTGCAGGAGCAGCACCAGGCACACCTAAAAATGAAGTGCCAACCTGATGTAGGTACAACACGAACCACGTGAACACTGTGGCTACAAGAGCAGCTCAGAGGCTGGGAATCCTGTGGCGAGCAACTCCCCAAAGCCTGTTCACCGTCCACAAGTCAGGAGTGTGAGAGAATACTCCCCATTTGTCTAGATGGGCAAGCTCCAACAACACTCAAGAAACTCAACACATCCAGGACAAAGCAGTCCTGCTGGATTGGCACCCCATCCACTTTCCTTGACCCTCACTCCTTGCACTATCAGCACACAGTAGCAGCACGTACCATCTACAAGATCCACTGTAGCAATTCACCAAGACCCCTTAGTCAGCACCTTCCAAACCCACAACCATTACCACAGGACAGGGGCAGCAGCTACCTGGGAACACCTGGAGGTTCCCCTCCGAGCCACTTACCCTCCTGACTTGGAAATATGTCGCCGCTCCTTCACTGCCGCTGGGACAAAATTCTGGAATTCTCTCCCTGAGTGTGGGCGGACTGCAGCGGTTCAAGAAGGCAGCTCCACCACCCAACTTCTCAAGGATAATCAGGGATGGGCAATAAATGCTGGGCCCAGCCAGCGACACCCACATCCCTTGAAAAAAAAAATTTTTTTAAAATGAAGGCAGTAGGTTGCGACAGAGTTTAGCATGAGTGATCGTGACTTCCTCACAGAACTGGAAAGCCCCTACGCAGAGCTCAAGAATGTGAGCTATGTGATCTGGAATAGGCCAGCACGTAAACTCACCGAGGCTCACCAAATCAAAAGGAAAAATCGCCTCCCCTTGGCTTTAATCGCTCTAAATAGCGAACAAAATAAACCATAGGAAGAGAGAAAAGAGACACAACAGACAGAGAGGCAGACTGAGAGAGGCAGACTGAGAGAGAGTAAACACATGGACCTCACTCTACAGCTCCTGCCTGTTCTACCAGTTTTGCTTTTGCGCTATTAGAAGCATGAGAACAAAGAGCAGGAGCAGGTCATTCAGCCTCTCAAACCTGCTCCACCATCTAATGACCAACCTGACTGTGCTTTCAACTGCATTTACCTGAATAGATTTGATTTATTATTGTCACATGTATTAACATACTGTGAAAAGTATTGTTTCTTGCACGCTAAACAGACAAAGTTCATAGAGAACGAGAGAGTGCAGAATGCACTATTACAGTCATAGCTAGCGTGTAGAGGTTATTCCATTCAAAAGTCTGATGGCAGCAGGGAAGAAGCTGTTTTTGAGTCGGTTGGTATGTGACCTCAGAGTTTTGCATCTTTTTCCCCAATGGAAGGAGGTGGAAGAGAGAATGTCCGGAGTGCGTGGGGTCCTTAATTATGTTGGCTGCTTTGCCAAGGCAGCAGGAAGTGTAGACAGCCTGCCCATATCCTCCACCCCTACCCATCCCAATAACCCTCAACGCCCTTGTTGATCAAACATCTATTCTCTGACTTCATCTCCCTGAGGAAGAGAGTTCCAAAGACTTACCGACCCTCGAGGGAAAGAATTCTTCACCGCCTCCGTTCAAAATGCAAGGCTTCTTACTTTGAAACCATGCCCCCACCCCCCACATTCCAGATGGCATTCCCCAATCACATACTTAGCAACCGCGTGGAATTGATATACAATTTCCACAAACTAAAGAGAAATTTTCCCATTCCAGATGGGAAAATTTCCCTTTAGTTTGTGGAAATTGTATATCAATTCCACGCGGTTGCTAAGTATGTGATTCTCAGGCTACATCTGGACACACATAGCTTGCTTGGGACCTGCTCCAGGTCACTTAAATCCTGGGGTGACGGGGTTGTTTTCTGAGAAAAGATCGGGCCAATATTCATTGGAATTTAGATTTCTTATTGAAATCTGTATAATTCTGAGGAGGTGTGACAAAGTAAATGTTCAGGGGGACATTCTCGAAAGGCGCAGAGTTTCAAAATCAGCTTGGTATGGCTCCTGCTCTGTCCCAAGGTCGCAAGAAAGGGTCATGAACAGAGCCCAATCCATCACGCAAACCAGCCTCCCATCCACGGACTCTGTCTACACTTCCCGCTGTCTCGGCAAAGCAGCCAGCATAATTAAGGACCCCGCGCACCCCGGACATTCTCTCTTCCACCTTCTTCCGTCGGGAGAAAGATACAAAACTCTGAGGTCATGTACCAACCGACTCAAGAACAGCTTCTTCCCTGCTGCCATCAGGCATTTGAACGGACTTACCTTGCATGAAGTTGATCTTTCTCTACACCCGAGCTATAACTGCAACAATACATTCTGCACTCTCTCCTTTCCTTCTCTATGAACGGTATGTTTTGTCTGCGTAGCGCGCAAGAAACAATACTTTTCACTGTATGGTAATAAATGTGACAATAATAACTCAAATCACATAAGACAGAGATGAACAGAATATTCTTCTCACAGTAAGAAGCTAATCTTTGCTATCCCAGCTCCCAGAGAGCTGAGAAGGCTGGATCACTGAACACTCAAAGCTGAGATAAGATTTCGGATCCACTCAAGTCGAGGGTTACGGCGGAGTTGGGGGTGGGGGGGTGGAGAGAGAGGTGGCGGAACCAGCAGTAATATGGAATGAGGCCACAAACCTACAGAATGGCAGAGAGAGGCCAAGTGGCCTGCGGCTAGCTCTGTAGTTTCAGACCTACCTTGTTCTCGGTCTCAGTTCACCGTTGGGCTGTCTGAATTACAGAGCTGATGGGACAAAGGTGATTGCACACATTGTAAACATTCTTAGAACAAAGTCCGGTTCCCATGAAATGAAACCAAAGTGGTCCAATCCCAGCTGACAGTTCTGTTTCCCTTCGTCACACCCTGCTCAATATCTCGGGGGTGTCAAAGAACAAACTGACCGGCGATTTAAAGGCAGAATTTGAATCCCATTCCAAAACTGTCTTCCACCCAATTCCGTACACTCCATCAGTTAGCACTCTGAATGTACCCCTTGAACACAATCTGCTAAACATAAAAAAAAAAAATCACCTTCCCATAACAAACCAGCCTTCAAATCTTACACCAAAAACATGCTGGCAACATGGAACTCTGTTGGCTCAGAAACCCTCGTTCTATTTATTACTTTAATTAACTTATGTTCCACTCCACAGCTTCTTCCACCACCCTCCTCATTCCCCCATCTCCAGAACCCTTCACTCTCTCTCTCTCCCAACTCCTTTCCCCTCCTGACCCCCTCCCTCCCTCCCAATCCCCTCCCTCCCTCCATCTCCAGATCCCCCCCAATCCCTCCCTCTCTTAACTTCCTCATCCCCTCACTCCCTCCCACTCACCACCTCCTCATTCCCTCCCACTCACCGCTTCACTCTCCCGATCCCGTCACTCCCACAAGAACTAGAAGCAGGAGTGGGTCGCCAGGCCACCATTCAATATGATCACGGCTGATCTGTGCTGGTCTCAGTTCCTTTTCTGTGCCATTTCCCCATAGCTCACTATTCCTCCATCTATCAAATATCCAGCTCCCACTTTAAATACTTCCAATGATCCAGCCCCCCACCATACTTTGAGGCAGAGAATTCCAGTGATTTCCCACCCTGAGCAAGGAGAAATTCCTACACATCTCAGTTTTAAATTACCGTCCCTTTATCTTGTAGCTTTGCCCCCTTATTCAAGACTGTCCCAGTAGTGGAAACACCTCACCATCTACCCTGTCACCCCTCCTCAGGGTCATATATGTTTGAATAGAGTCACTCCTCTAAACTCTAAGGAATACAGAGCCAGACTATTTAATCTCTCTTGATAGAACAATCCTCATTTCCCACAAATCTCCTTTGATCTGCCTCCAACGTTAAGGTAAGGGGACCAAAACAGTACGTAATATTCCAAGCAAGATCTCACCAACACCCTGTATGATTGCAGCAAAACCTCCCTATTTTTAAACTCCAATCCCTTTGTAATAAAGGCCAAAAATGCCATTTGCCTTCTTAACAACTTGTTGGACCTGCCTGCTTGCTTTTTGTGATTCATGAACTAGAACTCCCAGATCCCTCTGCACTTTACTCTCTCCATTTAGATAATAATCTGCCTTTTGATTCCTCCTTCCACAGTGCATGATCTCCCACTTCCCCACATTAAACACCATTTGTCTCCCACTCTATCTATATTCCATTGCAGGGTCACAATGTTCTCATCACAACATTCCCTCCCACCAGTCTTCCTAACATCAACAAATTTGGAAACCTTACATTCTGTTCCTTCCTCCAGATCGTTAGTGTAAATAGTGGGGAATTGGGGGCCAAGAACTCATTCCAGTAGCTACATCTTTCCACTCTGAAAAAGACCCATTTATACCAACTCTCCATTTTCTATCTGACAGCCAATTTTTAACCCCTCTAGCGACTCCCTCACTCCCTCATGCTCACCCTTTGCTCTCGCAACCCCCCCCTCTCTGCCTCCCACTACCCTCACTCCCTCGTACTCACCTTTCCCTCTCCTGACCAATTCACTCCCTCCCACTCACCCCTTCTGTCTCTCTCGCCCATGAACCTCTCATTCCCTCCCACTCACCCCTTCCCTCTCCTGACTAACTCACTCCCTCCCACTCCCCGCTGCTCTCTCTCATGACCACCTTGCCTCTCCCCCACTCCCCTCTCCCCTCACTCTTGCTGCTGTTCACAAAGTGATGAAGTGAGCAGCAGAGAGTGAGGGAGTTCGGGGAAGGGGCAGTGAGTTGGAGAGGGAGGGAGTCGGGAGAGGGTGTCAGCTGTGTGTTGAACACAACAGACTAAGCACACACAATTCAGCGTGGTCCTTGACATTTACACAGTAAACATGCTAAAACACACCTAGAACATGCATCATGCGAGGAGATCTTTACACAGCAAACACACAAAAACACATTTAGAACTTACATTACAAGCTGGATAGCTGTATACAGCAAACACGTGAAAACACACTTAGAACTTACATCATACAGGGGACTTTGAGGTTCAGTCACTGCTAAAATGTAAACATTTCGAACAGCAGATTTGTAGAGAACAAGCTCCCAGATACAGCAGCTAAAGACTAAAGACAAGATAAAATCTAAATTGTTCCTGATCTTATTGCCAGTATTACAATGGAATTTTTTTTTAAAAACTCATCCATGTTTTAACATCACATTGAGAGAGTGCAATCAACTGAGCCACAACCGACATGAGGAGATATCAGAAAGGTTTGTCCTTTCAGATGGAGGAGGTATTAGAGAGGTGATTCTTTTGGATCCATTGCAAGGGTATAGAGAGCTTAGAAGGGCTGGTAGCCAGCGGGCACACCCAGGATGGGCTGAATGATCTCCACTGCCTGTGCCACTTTATTCCCCAAGGTACAGCTTTCACCAGGTGCTAACAGCCACAAACAAAATATAAGCAGCCCCACCCTCACTCAACAGGAGAAAGTATCGCTCGCTCCGAGATTGGTTAATTGTATTCTATTTCCAAAACACACGAGCGCTCACATTTCTCCTTCAAACTAAATCCAAGCCCGCGCAGGGCGAGGATTTCTATAGCTCTCTGAAAGAGTCAGCACAGCCAGGGACCCGGGTTCAATACCAGCCTCGGGTCACTGTCTATGCAGAGGCTGCACATTCTCCCCGTATCTGCGTGGGTTTCCTCCAGGTGTCATAGAATCATGGAACCCTACAGTGCAAAAAAAGGCCCTTCAGCCCATCGAGTCTGCACCGAACACAATCCCACCCAGGCCCTACCCCCATGTCCCTACATAATATACCCACTAATGCCTCTAACCTACGCATCCCTGGATACTAAGGGGCAATTTCTTAGCACGGCCAATCAACCTAACCCGCACATCTTTGGACTGTGGGAGGAAACCGGAGCACCTGGAGGAAACCCACGCAGACACGAGGAGAATGTGCAAACTCCACACAGACAGTGACCCGAGCCGGGAATCGAACCCAGGACCCTGGAGCTGTGGAGCAG
The DNA here is from genome assembly GCF_965287045.1 of Carcharhinus amblyrhynchos. Classification (NCBI taxonomy): domain Eukaryota; kingdom Metazoa; phylum Chordata; class Chondrichthyes; order Carcharhiniformes; family Carcharhinidae; genus Carcharhinus; species Carcharhinus amblyrhynchos. The sequence goes on along the minus strand of NC_137336.1, from coordinate 8,222,492 downwards.
CAGTGCTAACCCACTGTGCTACCGTGCCGCCCGGGTGCTCCGGTTTCCTCCCACAGTCCGAAAGACATGCGGGTTAGGTGGATTGGCCGTGCTAAATGTTACGAGGAGAGGGTGGGGGAGAGGGGCCTGGGTAAGACACTCTGTCAGAGAGTCAGTGTCAGACTGATGGGCCGAATGGCCTATTTCTGCACTGGGATTTTATGACGCGGTGAGCATTCACTCTGTGTTTCTGACATTACCCCCTTCTTGCAGCTGGTTTACCAACAAGCTGTGAGGTGAGAAGGAAGGCGGCTAAAATACATCCTTGTGCGCGGCAGGTCAAACTTGGAGATGACGTTAGGAAGACATCGAGGTGGTAAGGATGGAAAAGGGAAGCTACTTTTCCTCAGTGCCCCCCCGCAGCGCAGTACTAATCACCCAATTAGCTGGCTGGCACCGGGAGATGTTCTTCATCTGTTTGTACATTAGGAAGTCCCACAACACTTGGTTCAAGTCCAGGTTTATTTGATATCACGAGCTTTCGGAGCACTGCTCCGTGATCAGAAGCTATCCTGATGAAGGAGCAGCGCTCCGGAAGCTCGTGATTCCAAATAAACTTTAACCTGGTGTTGTCAGACTTCTTACTGTGCCCACCCCACCTCCTGTTTGTACATTGACAGCGCCCTGATGAGAGGGAGAGGCTGTTTAACTCTGCTCTGAGCCGTTCTAATGAAGGACTACACGCTCTGGTCATAACCAAGTCTCACTCCAGCAACCCGCGCACGTAGCCCAGGCTGACACGGAGGAAATGCAGCACTGTCGTCTTTCAGGTGAGACCTGAGCAGATGAAGTCCTGATCTCCCACACCCGGAACCCGAAAGATCCCGCAGACATTATTCAAAGTCCTCTGCTCAACTCTTGAGAGTGTTTTCTGCCAAATCGATCCCCAGCCAACGAAACTAAACACAGACGGTCAAGTGGATCACCTCGGTGCAGTCCGTGGGAGCTTGGAATCACAGAATCCTGCAGTACAGAAGCAGGCCATTCGAGTCTGCCCCAACCACAATCCCACCCAAGCCCTATCCCCGTAACCCCACACATTTACCCTGCTAATCCCCCTGATCCTAAAGGTCAATTCAGCACTGCCAATCCACCTAACACACATACCTTTGACCTGTGGGAGGAAACCGGAGCACCCAGAGGAAAGGCGCGCAGGCACACGGAGAAAGTGCAACACAGGCAGTGACCCGAGGCTGGAATCGAACGCGGGTCCCTGACGCTGTGAGGCAGCAGCGCTAATCACCGTGCCGCCCACTGTATAAATAGGCTGTGTCGTTCCCTGTGTTACACCAATGACGATACTTCGAGAGTATCTCACTGGCTATGAAGCCGCCCGTATTATACAAAAAGCAAGTTCTTGGATTTATTGTCAGCCAATGTAATTTACATTGTGCAAGAGTTGAGTAATTTAAACTTTCACTTTTTAAAAACTGAAACCGAAGATATGTATGCCAGCATCTTCTAAAAAAGCTCGATTGTGATGACTGACTCACATAATGTTTAAAAATAGCCCAGTTTTGAAAAGTGGACAAATGACTAAAGAGGTCCAGGCATCCATGAGAAAAAAAAAATCCTTAAAATCAGGTGGGCGAGGTGCGTTAACACAGGTGACAAAGGGCTTTGGTTATAGACTCAGAAACCCTACAGGACGGGGCCATTCAGCCCATCGGGTCTGCACCGACAACAATCCCACCCAGACCCTATCCCCACAACCCCACATATTTACCCCACTAATCCCTCAAATTTGCACATCCCGGGACAGTAAGGGGCAATTTAGGGTGGCCAATAAAGCAGCTAACCCGCACATCTTTGGACTGCAGGAGGAAATCGGAGCACCCGGAGGAAACCCATGCAGACACGAGGAGAATGTGCAGACTCCACACAGACAGTGACCCGAGAATCGAACCCGGGTCCCTGGCACTGTGAGGCAACGGTGCTAACCACTGTGCCGCCCTGAAGAGCAGTGGGAAAAGTGAAGACAGGTCTGCTTGGAAGAGAGAAAAGCCAGCCTAAAAGGAGGATTTCAAAATGATGAACAGTTGGAGAAAAAAAATGATTCCCTCTGGGAAGCAACTCGAGGACACAGATTGAAAACCAGTGGCAAACGATCGAGAGGCAAGCTGAGGAGACTTTTCTTACCTCCAAAGGCAAGGTGATAGCCCAGTGGTATTATCATTAGACTATTAATCCAGGAACTCAACTAATGTTCTGGGGACCTGGGCTCGAATCCCATGACAGCAGATGGTGGAACTTAACTTCAATAAAAATATCTGGAATTAAGAATCTACTGATGACCATGAAACCATTGCTGATTGTTGGAAAAAACCCATCTGGTTCACTAATGTCCCTTAGGGAAGGAAATCTGCTGTCCTTACCTGGTCTGGCCTACGTGCGACTCCAGAGCAATGTGGTCGACTCTCAATTGCCCTCAGGCAACAAGGATAGGCAATAAATGCTGGCCAGCCAGCGATGGCCATGTCCCACAAAATAAATTATAAAAAAGCTCAGAGAGCTGTAGGAACCTTCTACCTGAAGAGATGGAGGAAGCTGAATCCATTAAGAAGCTTATAAAGAGGAATAGGATAACTTCTTGGGACAGTCCAGTCAGTGTGTGTGTGTTGAAGGTAGAGAGTGATGGATGACTGATTAATTATAATGTAGAGGGCCATGGGGACAGTGGGTGTAAAAGGCATTAAGTGCCCAATCAGCCATGATTGTATTGAATGGTGGAGAAGCCTCGATGGGCTGAATGGCCTACTCCTATTCCTATGATTTGAGGAACTTACAGGGTCACGGATCTGCAGTGGCGATACGGGATTAAACGCAGCGGGCTTCAGAATTGGCACAGAAATAACTCCTGGGATCGCCCCCTACTCTTCCTCAACTCGGTGGTGCCCTGCACTATGACTTTTGACCCTTCAAGTTCGAAGGAAACCACACCACTAACGCTTTTGTGGAGTTTCCTCCACAGAGGATAAATAATTATGATGAAGTAATCGCTTGCTTGAAAGCTTTTTGACAAGAGATTGGCACCTGGCATCCGGCCCTGAGCTCTGGGTTCCAATCCAACACAAACAATGCCCGCCCTCACCTGGCAGCGAGCCTGTGAATGCTGTCCCCAGGCGTGAGGACATAGGCAGAGCTCCAGAAATTGGAAAGCCAAAAGAAAAGCAGAGGGAGGGAATGAATACAGTCACCCTTGCAATTCACAATGAGGCAGCAAGTCTCCGCAAATCACGGAGTCAAACCAGTTACGCTGCTAATCACAAACCATGACTGCGGGGGATGCTGCGTGCCCAGGGAAAGATTCCCCCAGGAGGGCAACGGTGACACCTGAGAGGCCTTTTACCCAATTCTGATAGAATCCTGTCCAAAGTGGGAGGGTGGGTCACCTTGCTGTGAGTATTGAGAGTGGAGGATGAGAGAGAGAGAGAGAGATGAGTATTATTCTAAGGATGAAGCTCAGTCAGCACCGAGGGAATCCTGCATCGTGAAAGGTGAGAGTAAAAACTGACACAATTTGATGGAGAAGATCCTGGGTGGGATTTTCCAGCCCTTTCAGCCGGGGAATATTCCGCCAAAGGTGACTCCACACACTGCCCTCCCCTGCAGCGGGTTTCCAGATGGCAGGGTGGGTGAGCCACGCATACTGCCATCAGCTTGGCCGGGACTGGAAGATCCATGGGTACACAGGGGCAGGAGGGTCAGTGACCAGGGGACACGGGTACACAGGGGCAGGAGGGTCAATGACCAGGGGACACGGGTATACAGGGGGCAGGAGGGTCAGTGACCAGGGGACACGGGTACACAGGGGCAGGAGGGACAGTGACCAGGGGACACGGGTATACAGGGGGCAGGAGGGACAGTGACCAGGGGACACGGGTACACAGGGGCAGGAGGGTCAGTGACCAGGGGACACGGGTACACAGGGGCAGGAGGGACAGTGACCAGGGACACGGGTACACAGGGGGCAGGAGGGTCAGTGACCAGGGGACACGGGTACACAGGGGCAGGAAGGTCAGTGACCAGGGGACACGGGTACACAGGGGCAGGAAGGTCAGTGACCAGGGGACACGGGTACACAGGGGCAGGAGGGTCAGTGACCAGGGGACAC